>NW_010318541.1:13662-45797 GCF_000700745.2 Antrostomus carolinensis | reverse complement strand
ACCACCTCTCTGGGCAACATGTGCCAGTGTTCCTTATATCTAGTCTGAATGTACCCTCTTTTGGTTTAAAACCTTTTCCCCTTGTCCTATCGCTAGAGGCCCTGCTAAAAAGTTTTGTCCCCATCTTTCTTATAGGCCCCCTTTAAGTATTGAAAGGCTGCTATAAGATTTCTCTGGACCTTTCTCTTCTCCAGGCTGAAAGATCTTGACTTACAGTACATTTTCTTCTAGAATCTCTACAGAAAAACCTGACTACTTGCTTGAAGTCACAAGTCTGATCATATAATCCATCCCAAACCTTATCTCTGCTGAAATCTCAGTTTGTAAATTGTCCACTTGTAAATTTTCCACTTTGGAATTAGAAGGTAAGTAAAAATCTCTTGATACAGATAAATCTCTATTTCCTTCTCATAGTTCCTTTTTAAAACAGGTTGCCCAAGGAAGTTGTGGATGCCCCCTCCCTGGAAGTGTTTAAGGCCAGGCTGGATGAGGCTTTGAGCAACCTGATCTAGTGGAAGGTGTCCCTGCTGATGGCAGGGGGGTTGGAACTAGATGATCTTTAAGGTCCCTTCCAATCCAAACCATTCAATGATTCTATGAAAACTGAGAAATATTGAGAAAATTAAGGAAGAAAGGATCCTAATATTGTTCATCAGAAGTCACTGGACACACATCTTTGGTTACATACACAGATACACATGAACACTCTGCAGAAGGTAGATATGATGCAGATATTGTAAGGTTGGAGCAGCTTTCTTCTGGAAATGTTTGCCCAAGGACAAGGCAAGCCTAATTGTTAAGACCTTACAATGGATCCTACTGTTAATTATGCAATATAGACATGACCTCGGCAAAGCGATGTCTAATGGCCTCTGTCATCCCTGACTGCAACAAATATTCTTCTCTGGTGATATTATTCTGAGTCTACTTTGCTTTTTTCCCCATATACTTTCTATTGAGATTGAAGGCATTTAGCTAATTCATTGTTCCAACAATTATTGATACTTCCTTCCTCCCACATACTTCACAAAATTAAAAACTCATCATACAGGTCTCCAAAACCTAACATTTAATTAAAAGAGATAATCAATTCAATATGGCTATTCTTACTGCTTAACACATCCTAACACATGTAATGGGAAAATTAAACTACAAATAAACAATTATCCACCACAAACAAGAAAGGAAAAATGGTGCATATATTCATTTTGTTTCTTGTAGCAAGATGACTGAACTGTTACATTATGGGAGATTTGTTTTACTTTGTACTGATTATAGGATGTGTCACTATAATACAGATGACACACTTAGCTGACCAGCTTTACAATTTGGGATAATAGAGTGAGTTGGATGAACAGACCTGAAGTGTACAAATAGACGACGATATTTTGTCTGGATGGATTTCTATCAGCTAATGAATTGACCTGAGTGTAGATAAAGTATAAAACCAGAGAAGTCTGGATACTCAGAATTATTCATGATAAAGATAAGGAGGTATTTTTAAAACATTGATGATTCCAACTCAAGGAAGTTTAATTGCAACATTAAGCTTAATATGTTAACAGAAAAATGTTCAACAACTCCTTCAGGAAAAAGGTGATCAATACCTCATTCTGACAATTAATTCATGTTGTTATTGACTTTTGCCAAAAATCATTCACTTGTAATGAGAAAAAAAATGTGCAAAATGTATGTTTGCAGAGGCTGAATCTAGATAGTGTGAATGAATAGGTATGAATGAACAACTTTAAACAAAACAGATTGCAACATATTTAACTGACATAATGTGTGACATTTCATGAGGAAGGTTCTTGAGGAAAGTTCTTTTGAGATGCTCCCTCGATCTGCTTCATCTCCTGAATCTGCTCATAGAAAGTCAGGATTTTTCCTTCCAATGAATTCAGGTAGCTCTCATAGCAGCAATTTGCACAGTCCCTTCGTTCCCAGACTGCCTGCACACCTGTTATCCCAACAGGAGTTAAAACCACAACTTCGTCTACTACCTCTAGAAATTATGTTTCACAGGGCCTATGCTGGGACTGGGCATGGCAGTAAACTACACGATAGGACCATCTTCTCTAGTGAGCAGTTTGTTCCCTCTTATCTCACCATCTGGCATATCCATAGGAGTTGCCTCTGCTATAAGGTTACCATAACCTCTGCCAATGACAAATTAGAGAACTTAGTATAGTTCCTTTATTTCTTCAACAGCTGCTTAGAGGGCATGCAATCTTCCTTTTTGGGTTGAACTGAGCTGAAACTAACTGAAGGTCCTACAAGCTCTTGCCTCCATAACCTCTTGGGTGAAGAACTGGCTTCATTTTACAAACTGTCCCTGCCGAAGTGATGAAGGTAGTGCTAACACAGAAAAGCCAGCACAGCACAACACATGCAGGATCTTCCATACCTGTCATGCCTCAGAACTGTATGGATCAGCTAGAAAGTGGAATTAATTTAAATTGCAAACATAGGAAAGGGGTCTCTGGTTTGTTCTATTCTGAAGATATTGCAATTCCAGCCTTGGTTTCTGTGCTCTTCTTTCTCTTTGTTGAAGGAGGACTTCACTCAAAGCTGAAAAAGCCAACGTAAAATTTTCTCTTGCTGTAAACTGGCTTTGCATAAGAATCTAAGCAAAAACCACCTCCCTGATCAAACCTCTCTGAGCACTACAAAGAGCAATTAGAATGCAGATAACACATTGCTGTTTCTAATTGTTCATTATCATAGCATTATAGATATTATGGTTGGTTTTCCTCTTCTTTGCTGATGTTGCTACATCAGTCAAATGTCCCTATAGCTAATTATGCAGACATATTTCAATCTGATTAAAACTCACATCAATGTAATTGAAAAGCATCAGTGGTAATGTTCTGGAGGGAGACAACATTCCATGTATTTTTAATAACCATAGGTAAACCTTTTTTTAACTGCAGTTACCTTGAATGTCCCATAATAAGTCCTGCTTCTAGGTGATTCTGACCTTGGTCAACTTTGACTGCTAGGGTTGAATTGTTATATGCCAGGTGAGTACCTGAGTCTCATTTGTCTGGAAGTGAGACAAGGGTTTAAGTGGAAAATTATATGGGATTCTGGGATGCTAAAATTAATTTTAAAATATATGCATGCAGCTCTGAATTGAGGTTGTACCTGCAAATATAATTCTGACTTTGAAATGAGTGGCTTTGAGCTCCTTTAATGTAGTTCTGTGTTGTACGAGTGTGTAATGTCCCACATAGTTACCAGCCTCTCATTCCTTCACTTTCTTGCCCTTTAAATATGGACATAGAGAACCTTTGCCACCCATGGTTCTCTTATCTTGCTCTGCAGAAGCACTAATCTCAAGGGCACACAGTCCTCTGCTTGAACACTGTCCTATGTAGCTGTTTCTGAAGGGAGGATCTGCAGTCTTCTCTGCTCTCTACCGAAGGACCAGCAGAGCTGACCTCCTCCTCTTGAACCAGTAGGTCTTGGATTAAAGGAGGATTTTGACATCTGATAAGAGAAAGACCAGCCAACCCCACTTTACAGAGTTGTCTGTGACAAACTCCTTTAAAGATTCCTTTTTGCAGAGCTGCTTCCTAACACATTAAATGTTCAACTGAATGTTCATAGCCTTATCTCCCATAGTTAATATGAATGACTGTCCCATTTAATCAAGACAGCATTTATCACTGAAGATGTCTTGAATTAAGGAGAAATGGCTGATAAATGACCCTGCCTGTCTTTGTCTGTGTTAGCATCATTTGAAAAGGAAGGGGAGTTATTCTCTGTATTTTTAAATTAATTGACATGTTTGCTGCTATTAATTTAGTTAGTCATGATGTCACAAAGGTATTTGTCAATAGCATTGTCAGTGAAGGTTGATGGAATATAATTAAAATGTGACTATGAAGATTCAACCCATAAATGCTTAACAGAACCTTTAGGGGATGTCAAAGGGGAGGAGCAAGAAAGTTTTCATTGCTGATGGTAATGTGTGACTGGCTTATGAAAACAAAAAGTCAGGGCTTATTGCAGTGTTTAATAAGTCTAGGAAGTATTTTGCTTCTTTACTGCTCAAAAGAGGGCTCCAGAATGGGAAGGAAGAGGTATAAAAATAGAGAATATAAGGGAAAAAGTCACCAACATCTCTGAGACTTTGGCTATAATACCCACACTCACTTCCTGTCACATGTACCACTTACTTTTGATCTAATCTGTATAATCATTCCTTTTATTCCCCTCTTCTCTGTCACAGTGCTGTTTTGTCACTCACCAGAAGTAGCTCCATTACAGTGGCAATTACTGTCCAGTGCAGTTACTAGCTGTCTGACTTCTATTTGAATTAGTTTGATAAATGTTGTCATTTGTAGTCCTTTTGATGATAGTCATTTTCTTTGCATGAGTTAAATTGCTACAGAAATCTGCCCCTTTCTGGGACTTCCAGACTTCACCTTCGTTTTCCATGCCCCAGCTGATTCCTCCAGCAAATTGCTCATCGTGTATCTGCCTGTCGAAAGAAACAATATAAAATTGAAAGGGGTTTTTTTGCCTCTTGCTGATATGCCAAGTCCTTTGAGGAATGAATAATGAGTCATAGCTGATGCCAGTCATTCATGGCCATTGCCAGAAATGTAATGCAAATGTAACTGCAAAGCAGTGATATGGATACTCTTGGATGCAAAATTATTTTGAGTTTGCCCCTTCTTACATATGGTTGGAAAAAAGAACTAATCCTCCCACAGGAGAAGAAGGAAACCCTTGAGAAGTGGGAAATGCTCTGCAGAAAATTATATTCAAAGCACCATTTCTATTTCTGTATCCCATCTGTGGAGATGGGTCAAAAAGAGGCAAAGAACATAAATCCTGTGCAATCTAAGAACCTGTAAGCAAATGTCAGAGATCCCCTAAACTGCCAAGCTTGAGTGTAAAATCTACCTCCATGACTATTCTTGCTCTCTCTCTCTTCTCAGTGATATTCAGTATTTTCTTTTATGCTCTAGCTCTAGGATTAAGAAGACATTAAAAACTCTTAAGCAATGAAAGACAACAACCTGTATAGCAGAACAGAAAGGTTTGAAAATGAGAACTGTATTCAATCTGAAAGTTCAAAACCATTGGATAAATTGATTCAACCTATCAATGTTGAGTTTTTTGGTTGATTTGTTTGTTTTAAAATTATGTAATATTTAAGACAAACAGTGGTCAGGGATTTGGAGTGCTTCTTGGCCTTTCCGAGTAATATCATGGTGTCCTCAAGCAATCTTAATAACCCACTCTGGTTCACTTTTGCCATGATCTTCTCCCAATGCTCCACTATTTCTCAAAAATTCAAATCTAACTCAGCTTTTAAATCTTTCCTCCATCCATTCCTGGGATACCTTGACCACATACCTTAAATGAATCTAAATCTGAGCTAGCACACAGGCAGTGCAGAGTTTTTCCCTACCCCAAAACTTCCTTACTTGGTTAAAGCAAGTTTTACCAAGGAAAAAATAACTGTTCCATTAAAAGCAGTGAGGATTTTAAAGTCTGATTAATATGCTACATGAATCCACATTTCTGCTATTTTTGAGAGAAAGGGTTTGTGTCATCAGCCTGACTTGTAAGGCTTTTAGCTTAACCTGTTTCTAAGACTGCTCTTGTCTCACCAACATCTATATGTAGAATACCCAACTATATCAAAGCTATAAACAACAACCCTGAGATTGTTTATGTACCAAGAAGCTCACTAGTTAAATAAAGCACTCCTGTAAAGTGAAGGACATGTATCCCCCCTTGAGAACAAGGAAAACAGTGCACAGGAAGTAAATAACTTGTCCAAGTTAATACCAGCAGGTCTTGGGAAATGGATTGAAGTTCTGCATGGTTGCAGTCTAGCCTTCCCCAGAAATTCATAGCTAAATCAGGTTTGAAACAATGAAAAGAATTTCCAGGCTTTTCTGGTGGTGACTTAAAAGTAAAATGAATCCTTGTTCCTCTCTCCAAAACAGTTGTAGATGTGGAATCTCACAGTTCCCTAAATGGCTGTTTCATTGTGGAGCTGCTTGACCCATCTGCAGAGAGTGGCACCATGAGGCACAGCTATGTTCCATTCAGTTGGCCCAAATCAGAGAGCAGTTCCATCACTGTTCATGGTGAAACATCAATCACAAACTCTTCTGTTGACTTTTCCCACTCAGTGAACTGCATTATTTTTTCCAGAATCATCTCTTTAAAGGAAAATGACATCTCCTGTACCATATAAGAAAAAGAGATATATAAAAGAGAGGAGTACTTAAACTTTCATTCTCCCTGCCTCTCAATGTGATGTCCTAACCTGATGCTCATCTTTTGTCCCAGTCTGGTATCTCTCCTTTCCCATCCCCACAGATGCACTTATCCTGCGCATCTTTACTCTGTGATATTTTTTTTTCCCCAAATACATTTGATTATCTGTATTGCCAGGGTCAGTGTTGTATCTCTTACTGTACTTTTCTCCTTACTATAAACCTGGCTGGTGGCTGTGGAAAGCCTTATGCATTTTATATTTTCACTGAATGATGTGTTCTCTCTTCCTAATTCCCTTTCCTCTGAAATGGCAAATGTGATCATCTGACGTAAAGAGCACCTTTTCCTTCGCAAGGCTTGACAAAAAAGTATGGCATTGGTTTTGTTATCCTTTCCCGACTCAAAAAACTTCTCTTGCACAATACAAACCACTGAATTTTCAGGGTTAAAAGATGTGTTGCTCTTAGATATAATCATTGATATTTGTTACAGGTATTCACAGATCCACTTAAGTGTCCATCTTGGAAATTCCTTGGTGCTATTCAAGAGACTCAGCTCTATCTGATCAAGCTATAGCCTAAGTTGCAAGCAATCTGACCTGTCCAAGGAGTAAAGCTAGAAGTAGCAATTACTAGATGTCACCTATAGCCTTGGGTTATGGCGTACGACAATCCTTCTAACATTTAATTTAATTCAATCGTGTAACTTTCTATGTTGTTATTCAGCAGTATCAACCTTTCTGAATGTAAGAAAAGCTATAAAAAAGTTTCGCTCTTCCAATTTTCTTCATATCTAAAATTGACTTATTTAAAAAATGTGAAATTCTGCTTTTGATATAACTGTAAAATTGGGATTAAAACTAAATCTTCAGTTTTGACTGACTTTTACAGTACAGTCATCACAAAGGCAGAAATATTTGATTCTTGAAAATACTGAGATCACCCGGAAAGCACACTGGTGTCTATGAGATATATGAACAGATCGCATATGAAAGCTTCAAGAAAGGGTCTTATGCTAACAAATATCAATAATATTCTAAAAGCTTTACTTCAGGCTGGCCTGGAAGAACAAAGTGAAGAAGCTCCTCAAGTTAATAAGAGAGAAAGTTTGTCAAATTCTGCAGGTGATCTAATCCTGCACTTACTCAGGCTCATGTCTTCCTGATGTTTCTTTGCTGTATAGCCTTTCTCCATGGAGTCTGCCTTCCAGTAATACAGAGACAGCTTATGACCTGTTGAAATATAGATGAAGCAAGAAAGCAACCTCAACAGGTTGTTTGACTTAATGAGTACAATTTTTACATTTTCTGTTAAATCTGACTTCCATATGTTCTCTATCCCTGCTCAGCAATTCACTGGAGTCTCCTTAAAACCTGTGAAGTACATCTACATTACTCACTGAAGTGTACTGTAAATACACTTTTTTTCTGCAGGAGGGAGTCTTTCGGCATATGTGTCTTCATGGATACCTTTCTGCCAATATTTTGTTTTGGGTAACTTTTTTGCATTAGGTTTTTTATTAGAAAGCTTTGTTTAACAATTAACTTTGGCTCACAATCCAGATGGAGATACTTGAATACATCTCTAATCACAATGAAATAAGTAAATGAGGTGGTTTTAAGGCTTTCTGATTTATTTCCTGGGAACGTAGTGCTCCTTGTCTCCATATAGATTTCTTTTTCTGGAGAAAGTTCAATACAGTAGGAGAAAAAAAAAGAATGTTCCTCCTGTAAATTATTTTGGTAATCATTTAAAGGTCTTGCCCCTTTTAGTCTGAAAATGATGACACTAGATCATAAAGACAATTAGCTACTATGAATAAGCTTAGTTCCCCTGTAACATTAAATTAAGCAACTTGGAGTCAGAGAAGTTTTTGACATGGATTTTTTTTACAGAAAAAAAAAAATTAAATCCATGTGTCTTCCCTTTCTGCTGAAAAGCAATGAAGAATAAGTGAAACAGCTGAAGGTATAGGGCTTAAACTGAAGCTGATGTTGTGCTAATAAATCAGAGAATGATTTACAAGTGACTACACCCAGTCATCTCAGCCTGTGCTGAGATTTCAAAAAGGAAAAGCAAATTATGAAAAGTTCTTCAGAGTTAGCAGATGTCCTTTAGCCCCAATTACATTTAACAGCCACTGAATTTTGTCAAGATAATGACATTGATGGTCTTCAACTGACACTTGTACTATACCTGAATCATCTCCAATTGTCTTCTTGGTATTCTTTGAACATCAGTCTAAAGTTTGATAGTTTCATATTGTTCAGATTCACTTAATTCATCAAAATACGATTTTGAGGTGGAGACAGGTCTATTGAAATTCTCAGCTTTTCTGGGGTTTTTTTTCTACATTGATGTAAGCTCGTCCCATATTTGTTTTTATTTAGCTCCACAAACTGATCTTCTTTTTAGTAACAAATAAGACACTTCCACACTGCCACCTGTTATAGAGAAAAAAGCAGTATATGCAATGCTTAGAAAATAACAGGTTAGATTTAGGCCCAAAAATGTGTCCGTTGTAAATGTCTACATTTATGTAGTACATAATCTTACAGACCAAAGTCAACAAGTCATTTCAAGAAGAAATGAGGGATTGAAAAAAATTATAAATCTAAACATTTTTCTAAATCTGTGCCTCTGTTGAATTTAGTCTTATTTCTGCATTAAATAGTCTACTTATTAAAGTCTTTCGTAATAAATTAGTTACATATACAGTAATAAGAGTCTCTTCTATAGTTCTGCTATGACCTACAATAATTAAGGCTCCTGTCATGTTCCTGTTAAGATCTAAAAAAAAAAAAACCCAAAACCAAAACTTTGGATTTCAAAGATTTCAGATCACATTCAGAGTCAAATGTTGGGGCCCTAGCTATTCTGAAAGAGCTCGAACCTTAGCATAACTGCTTGAGCTAGATAAGAAAGGAAGGGTCAGCAAAATACCATGACCATATAAGGATAGAAGAATGCAGAAGTAAGATAGTAAGTAGAATAACAAGAAGAGCGATGTGTAAATATGACTTAAGGCTTAACCTATCATATAATTGCACGATGTACAAGCTTAACCAATTATATAGTGCTCTATGCCCGTGAACAGCAGTAATTTACCAACTGAATTATAGCCTTTGTCTCAAGACAATATTTAAGACGCAGCCTTAGTGTAATAAAGTTGGATTTGAACTTATATCTCATAGATGCGTCCGTGTTCATTTCTTGCTCGCCTGAATGCCCGCAGCAGTCAAGGCTTCAGCCATGGTAGTAGTGGCTTCCCAAGACTGCAATTGCTCTCATGTTAAAAACATTTCTCACAAGTTCCAGACAACTACATGGAAAAGGTCTTTGGTTCATACTATGTATCAGATTATCTTCTGAGTTATGCTTTTTAGTAAAAAAACAAACAAACAAAAAAACCCACTAAACATGAAAAAGCACAGGTTTTAAAGTTGTTTGTTTCAAATTTCTTGCTTAATATTACAGATTTTGAAGTGCAATTTTGGTTAGTTAATACTTTGCCATAATCCAGCATGATACTGTGTATCTTCTGCTGCCCATGACATCACTGAAAATCAAGGATGACATCAATTGAAAGATGCATTTTGTCCTTGCAAGAGGGTTTCTACTTTCCTGCAAGAGACCTATGGTAACTATGGCATAATCTGCATTCTGTTGTATTCTTATCTTTTCTATAAACACTAATAAATCTCGTTTTATTAGGGTTCCTTTTACCCATACATCAAGATCTTCAAAATCAAGATAGTTCTTTTCTTTTCAGTATGAGCAATCTTTGCATTTTCTCATTCTTCCTTGAATGGTTTAACAGCAGTTAGAAATCTTCTTGCAACTTGACAGACTTAGGAAGAAAATGAGGAGTAAATCTTACTAGGGTAAGAACTTCTGATAACTGTCTTCAACACCTATTTTCCCAGCAGATTCAATCAGTAACATTGGGCAACTGAGCAATGCCATCCATTTTCTATAATATAAAGGACATTTTACTGCATTAAAGAAGTTATAAACTCTAGAAAAAAGAACCCTTGCTTTCCTCCATTCTTTAATCCTACCAAAGAACCACAGTTCTCAATGTAAATTGTATAGTTGGCTCATTTCTTGTGATGTCTTAAAAGGCCAAAAGGGCAACCAGCCACACGCTCTGCAGCCTGTTCAACTTGCATAATCAGACTTATTCTCTCAAGAGCACAGTGTTCAGAGTTTGTGTGGGGAAAGGATATTCAGAGTTGTAGTACTGATCAATATCAGTGTAATTAAAATTCCCCATGATTAAAAAACCTCTAACCTTGCAAGCTTTTTTTTTTTTTTAATCAGCATTTCTTGATCTATTTTGTCTCACTGCTATATAATCTATGTTATTCTGTTCAAGAATAATTTGATTTTATTTATCACCTTGGGTTTTTGGTTCATATTATCTGTACTGCATCAGCCCTAAATATCAATATAATTTCTTGGCTGATGAACATATTGCAGTTCTCAGCTCACAGTCGCACTCTTCTTGAGGTTTTCTTGTTGTTCATAGCGTGGTTCATATTATCTGTGCTGCATCAGCCCTGAATATCAATATAATTTCTTGGCTGACGAACATATTGCAGTTCTCAGCTCACAGTCACACTCTTCTTGAGGTTTTCTTGTTGTTCATAGCCTTGTCATACTCTGTTTTCTGGAATTTAAAATTCCATTCTTTTTTCTGGTTGTTCCATGTGCCTATTGTTCCCATAATGTCATGCATATCAGTATCTGAGCTGAATAACTAATGAGAAATGATACAAAGTCCAGAGCAGAAGACTTGATTGTTTCCCTTCACAAATGAAGAAGCATCTGCAATATGATTAACCAAGTATGTGCGATAAGAGTAAGCAAGTAAGATGTGTTCAGTTCATCTTCTTATATTATGTATTTAGTACAAGCCAGTCAAGTAGATTCTGCCAATAAAATAAGACAGGCATCTCAAAGGGGTGATATGCATCCTATGCTGATATATTCCATGTCCATGAACAGGGACTTAGACAAATTTATACTACAAAGTATTCCTTAGACTAAAGAAAATCTAGTAGGAACAATTATCATCCCTAAAGGGACAGTACTATTTCAAATAGGGACTTAAAGTGGCTTATGCCAGCTAATTTGGAAAATCTTTGCTAGGATTTGTGTGCTAATTTGGTTGTTAGCACATGAGACAGTCCTTAACAACTTTTTCACATATGGTGGTCTTATAAGGGTCTGGCCTTTTTGGAGCAGAGAGTGGATTGGCATCAAGCAAGAAATGTGTTTTAGGGCAATATAAAGTCATAGGAGATGGAACTACAGGAAAAGGAAAGATACTGTTATCAGCAATACAGTAAAAACTCTCCTGGGCAGACTTTCTATCTTTGCTATTGACAGTTATTTTTTAGGTAATACTAGGAAAGCCTTAACCATCAAACTTTTACATAAATTCAACATGAGCCTCAGAACTTTCACAGTGACAGCTGTAGCCAGTGGGAACCTCACCTTGAATAAAAATCTAGTCCACAGTACTAACAGTCAAGTGCTGAACATTTCCAGTTGCTCACACAAAAACACTGGTGCTTTTTAACCTAGCTCTGTCTGTAAAGCAGCTCTATATGTATGAAAAATCATAGTACCACTATGCGAGTTCAACAGTTCGTAGAGGTTACGATCATAACAATCACCAGAATAACTAGTCTGACCTTCTGTAGGTTATAGATTTTACTCTCCATGGAGCACAGCAATTTGTGTCTGGTATTTCAACTTTCAGTAATGTATCCAGACTTAATCCAAAGATATGAGGAGAGCTTCATTTCCATGAGAACACCAGTACTTCCTCCTAGTCTCTTTACACCTTATTTCCTCCTGGCTTCTCATTTAAGTCTGCCTGGCTTTAAATTACAATCTAAGTTCTCATCAAGCCATCTTTGCTAGAATAAAACATTGATGATTAACCAATATTTTATTCCTAAATACCATAATCATATCCTTCTATCATTTTGACATAGAGAGCTAGTTAACCTCTCTCACTATATGTCTTTCTTCTTCAGTTCTTGTATAATTTTTTGCAGTTCTCCGTCCTCTCCAATTTTATCATTTTTGACTGTGGACATTTTGTTTCACATAGTATAAAGTTGTATCCAAGACCAAAATAACATTTTTACTGCAGTTATTAATCCAACGACTGCCTTTCTCCACAAGTTCATTGTAGGAGTTCACATTTAGTTGCTTACCTGTTATAACCACTTAAAAGTACCTTATTTTTCTCTTTAATTTATTGACATGAAGCAGTCACCTCTTGCAAGAGAAACATTAGAGAGATTATAGTAGGTGGCATTCAAAGTCGATATCTAGATCTGAGCAGTTATTTAGACTTTCACTCAGGAAAAGAAGCAGGCAATAAATCTGATTATTTTATGTGTGCACTGGAAGATTGTATGAATTCTAGAAGTATTCATAGACCATAATGACCACTCTTAGTTACCTCACAGGATTAAGAATTTGTTGTCAAATAAACTCTCATATTTTGGCTCCCTTGCAACACCCACTAGTGGACCTATACATTGCTTATCTTAAAATGATTATTCTTTAGCAAGCATCCTTACAGATTCCTTTTATAGGGTAAAGGGGCTTTCAGCACTGCATAAAACCTTTGCATGATGGGGCACAGTATCAAAGCACAGGGACTGAATTAAAAAAAAAAATCCTTAAAACTCACTTGGAGCAACCTGGAAAATTAATGAATGCTCTCACACTGTTTGACTACATGGCTGAGCCTGCTGTAACAATCAAAGGAATCGAATGCTCAGCCTCAGCCATGGGGTCATTTGTTTTTCTCTAAATGAAAATCATAAAAGGAAGAAGTGTGTATGTGCATTTATGTGCATGTGCAAGCGCATGTAGAATAGCTATGACACATGAGGTCAGCACCTCCCAAGTACTTAAAGTCCTACCTTCCAGGAGACAGATTACTTAACAATTTTAATTAACAAACCTGTTTTTCTATCATTGAAACAATGAATTTGAAACAACATTTACAGATGGGATCAATAAATTGGGCTGCTTTTATTAAAGTGGCTAAATAAGGAATTTACAAATTGGCAGCTGAGTCACAAAGACAAATTCAATGATTCAAGGACTGAAGGTGTATCAGCCTTGACTGATTCTCTGCAAAATCTGTACATCACTAGCACTGGCTCCACATGAGAATGGCTGAGGCTACAACACTTCTGTATATGCCTGGGTATAAAATCCATCTACAGGTAGAACATATCATGGTGTTCATGCTGTAGCAAAACACTAAACAGTAAATGTCCTTTATATTGAAGTTCATCTCACCTAATTTTAAGACAACTGAAGACAGATTAGTTAGATTAGTTGTCTGACATTTAGCTGCTGCCTAAGGTTGGGTGAAGTTAATTCCATGATGCATAATACCAGCAACTTAGTTCTGTGTACAAGAGTAAAGAGATGCTACATTCCTACTTGTGCTCTTCTGATAATGAGAAGTGGGAAATGAGCCTTACCCTTGTTTTTAAGTTAGTATCAAGGTTTCAGTTCCTTCCAATACATATAGGTAGGTTTTATGAGATAAACATCTATAAGATATGAATTTCAGCAGTGAACCTCTATGATGCTGTGTCAAACTCCCAAGAGGAAAGCAGAATTATTCACTTTTCTCACCCTACAACAAGCTATGTCACACAGAGCACTGCTTACACACTGTAAAGACTGAGTAGCTTCTAATTAGCAACACCACCATCACTGGGACATTTCTTGAATTGCCAGCTTGGAAACTAATGGGAGAAGAAAAGAAGTCAGAGGCAGAAAGAAGAGGTTATAACCAGGCCTTGACACAAAGAAATGAGAGAGTGTTATGGCAATTGGGTTCTAACACACAGGGAGAGTGAAGATATTAGAAAACCAAGCTGCCTGAAGGGCAGGCACGATGCAGGGAGAATGATGTTTATACAACTAACAACACAGTATCAGAATGCTAGAAGCACTGCACTGAAACTGTGCTTTGCCTGGGCTAATTAGTCCTGCTGAGAAATTCTATCCTACCATCGTTAAATGACTCCACTTCCTAAGTCAGCTTGTTCAGTCTCCAATGTAGACGTACCTCCCCATCCCCAGAGAAGAGTCCAAGTTAATTCCTATATCTCAAGAACAAGCTTTATCTTGTTGAGCTCACAGCAAAGCACAAGATTAGATGAGAGTAAGTCTGCACTCTGTTTTGCAATTTCGTTTTCTGCAAGTTTGTTTTCTCAAATGTATTGTTTAATTGCTCGTTGTGCGTTAGCCTTGGTAGGCATCTAAGCACTACACAGGCACTCACTCACTCCCCTCTTTCACTCCCAGAGAACTGGGGGAAGAGGAAAGAAAGAGTAAAAGAAGGAAAATTTGAAGGTTGAGCTAAAGAAAAATATTTAATAAGTTAAGGTTACGTGGAAGAAGATAGAAAGAAAACGAAACAAAACAATTGATGCAAAGGCAATAATCTACCACCTTCCTTGACAGACTGATGCCCAGCCAGCTCCTGAGGAAAAAAAAAAAAAAATCTTCCTAAAACTCCCTCTTTTCCCTCTTCATTGCTGAGTATGATGTTATATGGCATGTACTATCTATTTGGTTGCTTTGGGTCATCTGCCTGGTTGCCCACCCGCAACCTATGGCACAACCCACAATGTATTCACTGGTAGGAGCAGAGTGAGAAACAGAAAAGGCCTTGGTGCTGTGCAAACACTATTCCACAATAGCTAGAACATTAGTATGTTATCAGTATTGTTTTGGTCTCAAATATAAAACAAAGCACCATCCAAGCTGCTATGAAGAAAGTTAACTAACCCAGCGAGGTCCAGTACAGCACTGTTGCAGTTGTTATCCTGCAACGTCCCGTCCGGATGAAGAAAGTTAACTAACCCAGCGAGGTCCAGTACACCACTGAACAAAATATTTCAAGAGTAGCCTCTTGTTCAGATGACTTTGGTGGAGGTGAGTCATTATAGCACACACCAATACAGTCAGATCTGCAGTTTGGTAAACGAAACCTACTGTGATTTATTCCTTATAGCACAAGGGCTCTCATTATCTTGTATGCATTACAGTGAGATATCATTCCAGATCTCTGTGACAAAAGTGTTTACATTCACAGCCAGCCAAGTCAGGGAGAAGTAAAGAAAAGCAAAAAAGTTACCCGATCAACTGAACAAAATAATATATAAATAATTCTTTCTACTTTTAAATGCAGAAAACAAACAGGCAGACAATGTCTGACAGTATGCCTTGTTCACTGATGGGTCCTGTCGTATTGTAGGAAAACATCGAAAGTGGAAAGCTGCTGTGTGGAGTCCCACCCAACGAGTCGTGGAGGCTGTGGAAGGAAAAGGGGAATCGAGACAGTTTGCAGAGGTAAAAGTCATCCAACTGGCCTTGAACTTTGCCGAACAAGAGAAATGGCCAATCCTCTACCTCTATACTGACTCATGGATGGTGGCAAATGTCCTTTGGGGGTGGTTACAACAATGGAAAAAGAACAACTGGCAGCGCAGAGGCAAACCCATCTGGGCTGCTGAGTTATGGCAGTTATTCTCCCTTTGTCAATAACACAAGGGTAAGATTCTTCCCTCAGACATAGGCTGGGATCATTACACACTCCATTGTATTTCCAGTGCTTTGGTGAGCACATTTAGCTGTGACTTTGAAGCTAAATTCCCAGGTTGTCCACATTGTCAACCCCTCAGATTATCCTCTGAGAGGAGATACTGAAAATATCTGATGAGAAATACTAAGTGCAAATCTGCAGGAGTACTTAGCTCTTCCTCCTCAAGAGTTGAACTCGATGACCCTTATGGGTCCCTTCCAACTCACAACTTTCTATGATTCCATCATTCTATGTTCATACACAGTCTTATAGCTCATAGCCTGAGGTACCCTACATCTGACAGCACCTTATCCCCAAGGCCACACCTTCATGCCGTGCCCCAATAGCCCTGACTCCCAACCAATAATTCCTTTTTAAAAAGTCTACAGTCTGGTCCTCTTTTTTATAATGCAGTGCCACCGTAATTGGTCAAATGAAATCTGGGGAGCAATAAGTAGCTACAGTCCCTTCAGTACTTTCCCTGTTCACAGAATATAAGAAAAGATATTTCCTCAAAACCATGTATGATAGTCCCATCAACATAAAAACATGACATGGCACAGAATCTATCATAGCTTTTACTAAGATGTGTAGGTATCAGAGCACACAGAAAACTGCTTTTACAGAGACTTTCTGAATGGTGGCCTCTCAAACATGGAGAAAATGCTGAATGCCTTGCCTGGTTTCTCTGCCAAAAATTGTGAACCTGTCAATATCAAACCTGTGTGTCACATATCTATAGGATCTTTGCTTGAGATGACTTTCAGAGTTGATGATTATCAACTTCTTGACTGGAGTGAAAACCAAAAGGAATACCACCACCTTGCATGAAGCTGTGCAATATGACCTCTGCTATCTGGAAAAATGTTTCATATGCGATCACATCATTCCTGAAGAACAATGTGGTATACCAGAAGACGGTTTGATCAGTGCTCAAACCTGCAGACACAAAATCTGAGACTGTACTGCTAAATATGGCAATGCTTGTGAAAATTTAAAGACAATGGAATATAATTATCTATGTTGTTAGAATGGTGCATGGCATAGCTTTTGGCAAATGGCAACTAACCTTGTCTAGGACATTTCTCTGGAAGTGGTGATAGCATAAACCAGAGACTGATCTGTTCTTGATCATATAGACAGGTTTCCCCCATTTGGAGGCCGAGATACTTTATTTACATAGACCTTGATCATTGTATGCCGACTGGTCTCACAAATAAGGTTGTGGTCTCACACATGTCTAATTTACTGTAATAAACATGGCCAAAGCATCAAAGCATGATGATGATAGCCTTCAGCAGCTCAGCCATGTTTTCAGTGTACAGGAGATCAGCGAGAAATGAGAGACACTGTCAAGATTCACAAGCATCTGCCTGAAGACAGAGAACAATGGAATGAGAAAATGTAGCATTTAACTTCTGTGCCCAGTTTTCTATCTGGAAAATATGGATAATAATACTCATTTCCCTTTTAAAATGGGGACTTATGAGACTGAAAGTACAGGAAGAGCTATGAAAATTACAAGATACATGTTGAATGTATGATTTATTCAGCAGTATTACCCAGTTAGCATTATTGGCATTAATGCTACTAGAAAAAAAAAAAAGTGTCTGAATAGATAGGGCAGGAACTGAACCACTTAGAAATTAAAAATACATTCACAGAAAGCCCTAACAGAAGACAATTATGTCCCAGACAACTTAGCCATTTATTTGAGCAAATCAAAAAGTAGCCCACAAGTCAAGTAACAATTGAATTTAGATACCAATCACTATTAAATTTTTTAAAATTACATGACAAAGTTTAAAAGAACATTCCAGTATAACGTGAAACATTATTCTTATTGCTACATCTAATTACAAAGAGGTGTAAATCACTCAGTCTAGTCTTTAAAAAAAAAAACCTACTTCAAATACATAATATTAAAAATTGAGAAGTGGTATGCAGCTCCCATATGAATGGATTATAGAGCTGGCAATTTTTAGAGTCACTGTGAAAGAAGTTCTACTGAAAATTCCCACCTCTCTTTTCCTCAGCAGGGATGTGGAGATGGAGCTGGGATGAGGACAGGGCAGGAGAGCAGCCCAGAGCTTGTGGCCAGGCAGGGCAGGGCTGTGGCAGGACTGCAGATCAGCTTCCTGCAGCATCACTAGGACGAGGATGGATGACCCAGGGCTGAGTTGAAATGGGGTCCTTGCCCATGGGAAGGGTGCCCAGGGGAGTTTGGCAGGGGCAGTAAGGACTCGTAGTGACCTCACAACCCGGATAATTTTTCCTCATCAGAGCATTTAAGCACATGTTTTTATTTTAAAGCCCAAGTGAGCAGTTAAGAACATGACTGATTTACCTTACAAGCAGTTGATCTCAATATTAATTACACAGATTTAAGTGCTCCTTTTGAATATAGGCCATGTTTACTTGCACTGATGTGAGAACTAGCCAGATATTTAAAGCACTAGGCTGGATCAGGATGGGATAAAATATCTTAATTCACTACATGATTCTCTGTCCAAAAGCGCACTGCAATGGAATAGTAATGATATCATTAATTTTTAGGACTTCAGCATTTTTTTAAATTAATTTGGCCTCTCTGTCTTGGGAGGCAAAGGGCAGAGAGGGAGTCCTTAAATACTGATGAATTTTTTTAATGGATGATGAGAACCTTCTTTGGTGGAAAAACACTTAGCTGGTTTATACTGTATTCCAGACATCCCCATGTCACTTACACTTCTGAAGTCTGATGCTGTTCTGAAATAGGATGTGACATTAAAATCTGTGAGATGAAGTTCAGTGTCTTCTATTTCCCTCAGTCTGAATAAATTACTGAGCTAATAACAGTACTTTTTTAGACTGCATTAAAGACCAGTGTCAATCCCAAAGTTGGGTTTTTTTAATGAATTCCAGTCCACATTGACAAATCTGCATGTAATTGGGCCCTTGTTAACCTACAGGAGAGTGCCCGTTCACCCCTTCAGCTAGCAAATACATGGATAACATTAGTATATTCTCCACATTCTGATTTTATAGACTAGAAAATTTGATAGGTGAAAGCTAATGACTTAGTGCATTAGTACCAGATTGGTGAGCATTCGTAAATCACAGACTTGTCCATTGCACATGTGCAGAACGTTGCTGTAGCTCATGTGCTACTGCACAGTATGTGCTACTGCATGGAGGACCTTGCATGTGCAAGAAGTAGTAGATGTGTTTTACAATCTACTCATGATCCATGAGTCTAAGAAGCCCATTGTGCGTCAAGTCCAGTGCTCATGTACACCCCATATAGATAATGTACAGTAGAGTTGATACATTCAGAGGATAGCAAAGTGTGTATCTGGGACAAACCTTTTGTGCACATCTCTACCTGGCTAGCTAAATAAATATTAACCCTATGTCATTGTAATAATGCCTCATAGGTAAGTGACTCAACATCATAACTTTCAGCACCAAAATCCTACTTCTTTATTATGCAAGTTAATATTAGTTCTCCATTAGCTGGTAGCACTTGTAGGCTGTATCTGTAGGAGTGAACAAAATGTTAGAGAATTGTTCCCTGCATTGAAGCCAAATGGCACACTACAGCTTTTATCCATTCTTTTAAACTCTTTCATCCTCAGTGCAGTATGTCCATCTTCAAACTGCCTGTTGGGATTCATCACTGATAGCATTGCAACTTGGCTTGGGAGGCATTTGACAGTACTCTAGATGCCTCTAGCCAGCACCTTTTCAGGGACAGTTCTCACAATAATAGACATGATTGAGTTCCAGGGTACAGGAGCATACCCAGGCTGGATGAGGCTTTGAGCAACCTGGTCTAGTGGAAGGTGTCCCTGCTGATGGCAGGGGGGTTGGAACTAGATGATCTTTAAGGTCCCTTCCAATCCTAACCATTCTATGATTCTATGATTATTTGATTTGTTAGCATAGATGTGGTTATAGTCTACTATTATGATAGTGTAGCAGTTAAAAGAGGGAACTAGAACTACCCAATGTATGCAAGTTGCATAAGGGAATATTTTTGTGGAAACACACATTTGAAAATTTGCTTTTATCTACTTATGTACAAGTATGGGAAAAAAAAAACCCCAAGGACCAGGGGAAAGAACTGGAGGGGTAAATGTAAGGAGAATTGTAGGTTGAGATAAAAACAATTTAATAAGTAAAATGAAATTAAAATAAAATACCAGGGCAGGGGAGAATGAGGGAGTGGCTGTGTGGTGTTTGGCTGCCGGCTGGGTTGAACCATGACTGGTTAACTAAACAAAGAGAAGGCAATAGAGGAAGTATCATTGTGGAAGCAGGATGTATTATTTGTCAGGGACTCCCTGAGGCAGAAAGGGGAGAAATGAGAACTTTGAGGATGAGGACCAAAAAAAAAATATTCTTCCCATTTTTCTCCATAGGCTGTAACTGAAGCCTTGAGTGACTAGCTTAAACAGAGATATTTATTTTATCAGAGGAATCCCTCCTGTCTTTTCCCTTTTCTTTCTCTCTTCTCCAATCTTTGTAATGCCTGTCTCCATCCATTTCCCACTACAAGTCATCAGGGCCAACAGCTCTACTGAAGCTCAATAATATTTCAGGTGAATCATAAGGCTGAACTGGAAACAGCAGCTCTACGTACTCTCTCCTGGTCTCTTACATCTTGGAAGAAAAAAAGTGACTTTGAGGTCATACTTGGATGTCTTACTTCTGCCTCGTCTTGGCAAAATCTCTACTTCCAGTGTAATCCAGTGCCAACCTCACTCTCCATATAGCCATAGCCACTAAAGTAGGTGAGAACATTACTTGAGTCAAATAAACAATGGGAAAAAGATTTAAACAAAACAAAAGCAAATAACTTGTGAACACTCTGGATTTCAAAGGACCTGAATCTACATGAACTTTAAAGGACTTGAATCTACATGAACTTCTGAAGTCCCTCTTTTCCAGGTTCACACAACTCCTGTCTCCTAACCAAGACATTGTCCTGGATAACCTGCTCTAGCTGACCCTGCTTGACCAGGTATATTGGACTAGATGATTGCAAGAGGTTCCTTCCAACCTAAGAAATTCTGCAATTCTGTGATACATATTGGTGAGGTCTTGTTAATGGGAGCTACATCTCAGTGCTTACTTTTGCATTGTTATTTATGTACCCAGTAAAGTTTGGCTGTTAGAGGACAAATGTATTCTGCCTTCACAGCTTGACACTGTTCACTGCTGGAAAAGTCTGGCAGAAGAAGAAAGGATGATGAGGAGGAGCAGGTGTTAACAAAGCTTGCTCCAAAACATCTGAAAAGACTCCCTAACTGCATGGAGTTGCCATACCCATGCCATTCTGATTAGCAGATAGTAAAAGAGACAGAGAAAGGTAGATCTACTTAATCTTAGAGAGGAAGTCTGAGTTGCTGTGTCTTTAGCTATAAGAACCTCCACACCTGTAAGCATTCTACACTTTTGCTGGAGTATATTAATAATATTCATCTTCATTCAGGCATTACAGTTAGGCCCAAGATCCCATTTAGGTCACCTACAATAAAAGTAAAATATAGTATCTCCTACAGCACCTAAGTTCAAGAAAGAAATGAGATCTTCCTGCTCTCCTTTACCCAGAGCCATTGATCAAAGGGTGCCACATGTAAGATGAATGTAACATAAACACCAAGACTACTTCTTCCTGTGGACAGTATGGGACTTGGCATAGTTCCCTGTTGAGAAAAGTTTGAATCAATGACCCTTCTCTTGAGCTCAGGCTTCACAGTAGGCATCTAACTCTGAGTTAGGCAGGAGAAGAGTTGGTCTGAATGAAATTGTTTTTCACTATAGTGCCCTTGTCTCTCATCAAGAGAAAAGGAAAGCACAGTGTTATTGTGTTGCTTGGAGGAAGAACTGCTCCTTGCTTTGGATCATGAGGTGGAGAATGAGTGCCTGTATTCATTATGGGGATTTGATGTGTCCACTCAGTCCCCTGTCTTCTATTGTCCTGTTGATATACTAGTATTCTGTTCCCGTGCATATATGAGAAGCGGATGGAAAATCACACTTGCAAACAAATTTCTGGGACAAAAGAGCATCCTGAAAATTTTCTGGTCTAAATTTCTGGAACCATGCCAGGAAGTTGGTCCCTCCATTTATAACAATCAAGACTGAATTGTCCTGGAGGTGTCTGCATTTCAGTGGTGGGAATTAATGCCATATATGACAGGTGCACACATGGATCTCAGTAAAGGAAATGGCTAAGGATAATTGCAGAATTATGTACAGTGATGTTTTTTAACTGATGGAAAACAAAAAATGAGAAAAAATTACATTTTTAAACAAGTATTTATTGAAATAGCCTGACAGTTCAATGAGAGATCGGGAGTTTTATGGATTTGATGTCTTTAAGGTCCCATTTGGAACTACAGAGTAGAGGCTCAAAGAAAAATGCAAAATACTATTATTCCCATTATCTTTCTAAGACCGTATTTTATTCACATTTCCAAACTATTTCAATTTACCATGAAGCTTAACCATCTCTATTCTTTTATTTGAATGCTAAATTAATTAGTATTGAAAACCTCTGACCTATTTTTTCTTTTTTTTTTTTTTTTAATCTAAGTCATGTCATTCTAGACAACCACCTAAGAAGAATCTGAAAAACTGGGTACTGTGTTTCACCAGGCACTTATCTCTTCTCTGCCTATCTCATTTTGAAAAGAAGCTGTACTGAAAATGTAATTTGATTACAAAAGAAATCAATCTGTAACTCAGCAAAAAGCACCTCCTTCCTAATTTACATAGCCCTGCTGCTTCGCTTTAATTAATGTTCATATGTAACTTATTCTTCTTGCAGCTTTGCCCTTCTAAATGAGTGAAAAAATTACAGGAAACCTTTGGAAAGCATTTTGCTATTACAGAATTACAGAAGAAACTGGATCAACTCATTTAAAGTCCCTAGTAATAGTCTCACAGGTCTTAAGAAAATATTGTGTTTCAATTTAAATGGGTTTTTATTTGATCCAGGTGCAGTTGGTTGTCAGAATGGTAATGTAAATACAACAATCTATTGTCAAGAGTGTGGGCATTTTAATTTCTTTGCAGATGATATAAGCCTGGATTTTCTGTTTAACTGGCAGGCTAATCAGCATGCAGCTGTATGAAGCAATCATTAATATGATGAAATATGGCAATGAGACTCACGCACAGAAAGAGGGTGGCAGTGTAGTCCTGGGGTGAAGGACTGGATTCATGATCTGGGCTTGATTCCTGTCTCTGTTGTAGGCAGAGTTTTCCATCTACAGAAATAAAAATACAGATATTTCCTTTCTCTCACCCTTTTTTAATTTATTGTTGAAAAGCTTAAACACAAGGACCACCTCTCATCTTTTACATGTATATAATCTACGACATGGGACCTTGCTTGCCATGCAAATGCATAAATATAAACATATACTATTAATATAGAGATAAAAGCAAAGCATATATTGAGAACAGGTATATCATCAGGTATATGTGTACCTTCTCCACTTGAAAAACTGGAAAAAGCAAAAATCAAAATTCTTAGGAATGCAAAAATATCTTAGCAGAAGTTCTATAACACCTCACCACAGAGAATGATAGAAACAGTTTGATTCAGTATCCTTGTTAACCTTGCAAGTCCACATTTTATTGCAATAACTGCTTTCATCACAAAGAAACTAATGTATATGTGCAGACAAAGCAAGTCTTCAAAATCAATTGGTGGAAGCTAAGAATTATTTTTGCATATGCAAACCACATGCATCAATTCCTAGGTAATATTTTAGAAAAAGCTATGTATATTCATTTATATTAATTACTGCTTTTCAGAAATCAGCTCCAAATGTACCTATTCTAAGGAAAGTTTTCCAATGTTCCTCTTTTGCACATGAGAAAAAAAATTGGCTGGGAAAGTAATTTATTTGAATCTTCGAAGTTTAATTTATGGCATACACATGAGGTTTTTCGAAAGTAATGTTAACCCAACCCTGAATTTTAATAAGATGGAGCACAGTGCTGACTTTTATTTTTGATTGTAGTTCAGATAATTAAGATTACTTTAACATTTTAGACAAAACACTGATAAGACCAGCAATATATATGGAAATGGGATTTGAGTTTTTGCTGAATTTATTTCTTCTAGGTAACAGTAAAGCTCAAGTTCTAAGCTCACTTGCTTCATATCACGGAGCACATTAAAATTATGTTTCCATTTAATTTCTCTATAAATGGATTAACCTTATTTAATTTAAGCAGTTTGCAGATGGCCTTGGAAGACAGCTCTTGCCCCTCAAATTGCATGTAGTGGAAATGCTCTGCTATAGCTCTAACAAATCTGTGCTGTGAAGGGACATACATGAAGAATTAACACCATCTATCTGAAAGATATCATTCAGGGTTTAGGTACTAATGTGAAAAAAATAGGGTTGTTGCCTTCTTTTCCTTATTTTGCCACATACTTTCTGTGCAACATGTGTAGACACAGCATTTAAACCCAGGTTTTAAGCACTTTTTTTTGCCGGTTGTGTCCTATGCATTGCAAATCTGGAGAAACATAGACAGCAAAGTCCTCCTGTCCAAGTTCTTACACTGACTCTGTACTTTACAAGGAGGTGCTCCACAGAGCTCCCCAATCTAGTCCCCTGGACAGCTACAGTGACAGACTTGCTGTTTTCTCTGGTGCACCTTTGGAAGGAAATCTTGTTGCTTTCGAGGACGCACAAGAGCAAGAAAAGTAAACTAGTCTCTTATTACAGAGATAAGACCCAGTCAGGGTCCATAACTGGGGACACAGTGCGACTGCATAGATTCCACATCAGTCAGTAAGGCTGTGACTATAAAAATCTGCCCAGGAAACAGTCCAGGCACTGGAATACAATCATCAGTATTACAAAACTGCTGAAACATTCCTGAAATCAATTTGTCTCGGTCTAAATCTCAGTATCCCAAAGGGTGGCAGGACATGGTTTGGCTGTTGACACACTCAGGGGACCATTTCTGAAAAGCATTCTGCACAAAGCCAGCCTATTTCTGAAGCCAAGAGAGTTTATTAGTGTATATGTTTTTGTGACTGCTGATCTACATGACATAAACATTTCCAAGAGTGTTTCTCTAAGTGTACACCCTTAAGTAAAGAGAACCAGGGAAGAAGATTGGACCTTGATTCTCCATACTGTTTAATTAACTATCTCACTCCATGGCTCTGTTTTGGACCACTTTGTTTACTTCCCTCTAAGACAGATCTGTTTGGCAGATTTGATGTAAGCCCATCTGTACTATTTGGCTTCAACTGATCACTGACCTCTCGCGTTTAGCAGTGCTGGCATTCCCAGTGGAGGCCCACGGAAGTCCAAGATGAATAGTATGAACAGAGACTCTCAAGGACAATTTGTTTTTAATGTGCCTGAGTTAACAGGATGATGGGACGTAGCCATGCAGTTACTCTACCTAGTCCACAAAAGATGTTCAGAAGGAAGATCCTAAAACACATTGACTGCCAACTAATCCTTGAAGTTCTGAAAAAGTCCATATATCTCAGGTTTCCTTCTGGGTATTCTCTGAAAATGTCCACTATTCATGATGCTGAGTGTATCAGAACTTATCTCACACCAAAATACTGTCTAAATACCTGATTAGGCCTTTCTCTGCATGTGTAAATATTTCACACACGGTATCTAGCATACAGATATCAGTACAGACTTTTTTATACATATATATATATATATATATCAGGAGCCAGTCCAAAATTTTTTAATCAGGAGTCAGTGCATCACCTGGGGTGAGATAGGCCCAGATTCAACTAAATCCCTTGCCTGAGGGAATATGCACCCCAGTCTTCAACTGTAGACTACATAGGTTAAAGGTTTTATCAGTTCTTTCAGTGGAAAAATTCTAAAACACAAAATAGTTTCTGAACTAAGTCACTCCACATCTTTGTGTGAGACACCAGACATATTTTCCGTAAATATTTCACACATGGTATCTAGCATACAGATATCAGTACAGACTAAATTTAGGTCTCTTCCCCCCAGCTAAGTATAATATTTTTCAGCTTGCAAAAATTGGGACATCTACTGTAGGAAATCTCAAGAGAGCCTGTGTTCAGGAACAACAGGGTTGCTAGACTACTTCTCTGATATGTGCTTAGGCTTTATTACTTAAATCCCTCTCTGCCTTTACCATGCTATAGAGACCCTATGTATTTAGTCCAAGCCCACTAAACAAATGAAAACACAGAATATATTCTGTAACACTAAGTTCCCTTCATGGTTTTAGCATTTAGACTTTGAAGTTCTGAGAAGAACAGAATCCCTTTAAAAACTTGGACCAGATCTACCAGATAATTCCTGTATAGCAAAATTAGGCAAAGAGGTGTGATCCCTATTCAACAAGCCCCCAGCATTTTTAGGATATTTTCTTCAGTTATTCTTCCCTCTTTTACGGATTTCGCGGGTATTTTCCCTACCGAAGAACCACGGATCTCCTCATCAGTGTCCCATCCACACTCACACAACACACTTTGCAAACAGGTAAAGTGCTCAAGAACAGTCTTGGAATGACTGACCAAAGGAAAAAAAAAAATCTTGAAGGGGAAAACTTGAAAGTGCTTGTCTTTATCTTTTTGTCATGTTAGATCAGTCATGTGTCAAGCAGAAAATGCTACACCCCACCTCACCATCATATATCTCAAGATTTCTGCTTCCTAAAGTGTATGCGCTGAGCTAAGTAACAGCTCACCAGCAGGACAAAAAGTGTAGAGATCATGCTACCCAGTTTATTTATACTTATTTGGTGTTATTTAAGTTCCTCCTGGTTTACAGTAATAAAACTGAGAACAGAACAGAGAATGTGTGACAAAACATTCCTTTTTTACTCCAGCATTGACAACTCTTCACTGTTATTTTTGATGTAGCAAACATAGCAGAACTCCACAAGCTGATCATTAGCAGAATAAACGTGGCATTGCTACCCCAGAGGCTTCTTTGACACATCACTGTGACATTGCATTAAATGCACCTTAGGTGAAACAAGGTATGTAGGTGGACTTTGACTTATGACATCCAAGTATGGCCTAAGGAGCTGTGACCCCTTGTTTCCCTGATCTCATTCTGCCAACAACCAACACTGACTTTGTGTGCAAATAGAACAACTCTTCAATTCCTATTGAAATTTGATTTGTTTTAATGATATCCACTATTCAATGGAAACCCTTAAAATTATATTGAGAAACTCAACATTAGAACTGGGCTCAGTGCTGACCCTGGGATGGTGCCCTAGTTTTGCTAGGATAGAGTTAATTTTCTTCTTAGCTAGAAAGCACTGTGTTTTGGTTTCATTGTGGGATTTGTTATGAGAAGAATGTTGATAAGGTACTAATGTTTTTCAGTTGCTGGTGGAAGTCCAAGGACATCAAGTTTTGTTAGCTTGCAAGTGCAAAGGACGGGAAGGGGGGAAGCATAGTAGTTAGCAAAACCCAAAATTGGCATTTGGATATGCCAATGACATATTCCATATCCTATCACATCATGGTCAGTATATTAACCAGGGTTGACTGGAAAGAAGGGGATTCTCTTGGGGATCACTTGGGCTCACTCTTCTAGGATTGCAGTTTTGGTTTTGGGACTGTCTCTGCTCCAGGATCTCTGGCTGGGGACAGGATGGACATCAGTTGGCAGGTTGTGAGCAATTGCACTGTGCATAACTTATTTGCATATTCTATTATTACTGTTGTTGTTGTTGTTGTTATTATTATTATTATTATTATTTTGTTTCAATTAGTAATTTGTTTTTATCTCAACCCACAAGTTTTCTTACTTTTACCCTTTTGTTTCTCAACCCTGGTCCCTGGTTGGGGGCAGAGTGAGCGAGTGGCTGTGTTTGGCTGCTAGCCAAAGCAGTGAAACCACCACAGATGGGAAACTGGATGCTATGAAAACACGTATTTTTCCCACTTTAATGTTAAAATATTACAAGACTTCGAAAAATAAGATCACTGTATTTGTTTCTATGTCCACTGAAAGAGTAACCTGAACACCTCCAGGACAGCAGGAGGTATGGATGGACAAAACACACCAAGAAGATGACCATTATGTTTGCTATTAAGGGAGTGGTCCTTGCAGCAAGGTTGAACTTCTAGAGCCGCTAAAGTGAGAAGAGTGAATTCTTAAATTACTTCCTACCTGATCTGGGTATCCTCTGTGGGAAAGCCATAGAGTTTCTTTCTACATCCCAGTCTCTGTTCTATATGTTGTAGACACCACGATGTTTCTTTGAGACTTTATCGGCTTTGGTTATTTTGATTATCAGCTTTTTGATATAAGGATCATCTTTAACAACATACATATACAGCATTTGGCACAGAGGAATCGAGTGCCACCATAGTACATTCCTTAATAATAGCTACTGCCCACAGCTACCACTGGGTAGCAGAAGGATCCTTTCTGTTTAAGCAGTAACTACACAATGGGAAAAACTTCAAACTCTTTTGGCCTTCCACTTGGAAGATTTCACAAGAAGATAGTCATATAGGGTTTAAAACTCACTCAGGATGAAATAAATCTTTGCTTTCATTAGATGTTTTCATCAAAAGTTCAATTTAAATTCTCAGAAATTTATGCCGTGTAAATTTGAACATTTTAGAAGGAGGAATTAGGTCAAAGTTTTCAAAAGACGTTTTGCCTTAAAAAATCAGTTTGTTACCTGACTTCATTGTTACTATGCTAATTATATTGTCAACATCTTTGAACATTACTTGGAGGATTTGGTTTTATTCAAAAGCTGATGTGTGTTTACTTTAACGTTTTATAGTTCTTCAGGGAGTTTTTAGTTGGAACATAATTTCTCTTCAGTTTGAAATCATATTTGTTAAGTTTTTTTCTCAACTAAACTACAGCAGGGAGAAAACAGCTGCTTACAAGCAAACAAACAAAAACAGAAGATTTGAAGTATAATTGGGAGTACATAGGCACTAAAGCAGGTTGATAGACTTCCTTTGATGAGAGATTTTGGAAGGAGGGAGAGAACTCTTCTTTTGTATTGACCATCCCACATGAGTTGCCGTACCCAGATCAAAAAGCAGAAAAGAACCATGTGCCAGAATTATTTGATTAAAAAGCATTGCGTTCAAAAATCAATGAAGGTCATTAGGCTATAACTGACAAATTGTGCTGTCTTCAAGCCATGGTTCAAACCACCAGATTTTGATGGCTACAAAATAATTCCTACACTTCATGAAACATGGGATCAACTATCCATGCTCTCCTCCCCAGGTCATGCTTCAGGCAAGGGAGAGAGAATTTCTCTTAATTCCAAGTATAATATAGTTCCCATCTCTCACCAATCAAGTATTTTTTATTTCTCTGGAATCATTTTGTCACATACTTTCTCAGTTACAACTTGCATGTCTTTCTAGAACCACACAGTGACTTTGGGTATTTTGGTGACATTAGCCCCATGTAACTCCAGTCAATCACTGCCCATGTCTGTACCAATTAAATGGAGTTGTCCGGGATCACTGAAGCCAATTGACATCAACATACAGGTCCAGCAAGTCAATCAAAAGGCCTTTAAGGCAGTCAGGAATCTTGAGCATGTGAAGTACAAGGAGAAACTGCAGGAGATGGGTTTATTCCACCTGGAAAAGAGAAGGTTCATGGAGAATCTTTCTGCTACCTTGTCACAGACAGTTACAGCTATTTAATGAGAAGATGTAGGGCAGATGGAGTTTCTTTGGCTTCTCAGAGGAGCACAGTGATAACACAGAAGAAAATGAACACAAGCTGCAACATTAGAAACTCCAATTAGCTACTAAAGTTAAAAAAAAATCACCATGAGAAAGGTGAAATTTATGGAAAAGGCCCAAAGAGGGCAAGAAGTGTCCATCCCTGTAGAAGTTCAAGCTGTATCTTGAAAGGTTCCCAAGCAAACTGCTCTTAACTATCCTTGCTTTGAGCAGTGGGGTTGGCTTGAGACCTCCAGAGGCCACTTCCAACTACAATTATTCTGTGATACTCTGACTGTGTGATCAACTGCCCTTGAAGTACTGCAGAAGATCTTTCACTGTTGGACAGCAGAAATTTGAAAGGCAGTTTTTCCATAGAATACACCATACTGACTGGGTGCCAAGGCACATCGTTTTAGCACTCAAGTTGATATTCAGACCTACTGTATATCCTCTCCCTCACTAAATATATGAGGTACATAATTGAAAACTGAGAATATGCTTTTTGAGGTCATACTGAATGCACAGTTTGACTTAATGACAAATATAAAATTCTCTAAAACAGGGTCATTCTTATTGCTAGGGTTTCCTCTTCCTTACCACTCAGCTTTACCTCACTGGTAAATATTAAAATTAATAAACTAAACATTAAAAGCAAAGATATTCAGAACCAATAACACTTAAGACAAGAATCGTATCACACATACACACACAAAGAAACACACAAAACTCAGAAGTCATGAAATGACATGCTTCAGCAGTTATCAGCACATCAAATTATGACATGAAGAGCTGCAATGAAAAAGAAAACAGTCGAACAAAAAATCACTAGAGCTTTATCATCTAAGAAAATCAGGATAATGGAGAGACTATATCTGTGGAGTATTGCACACAGCTCATGACTCTGTTAGTCAACCAAAGATCCATACTGCATACTGGGCACAGATCATACAGCTGACTAACAAATAAAATACACATAGTTGTTTAACTAAGCTTCACAGTAAAAGAAACAACCACACAAAAATTGGCTGCATTCAGCATGGGATCAGCAAGAGTGAATGTGATCAAATTCACTGGGGCTTAGAACCTCCAAAAGGAGAAAGAGACTACATGTTGGTGCTTTAAGAGCCGAAGCTGCAGGCAGCTTCAGCCTTGAGCAATTAATTCCTGATCTTGAGTGAAAAATAAAACAAAGTGGTAAAAACAAGAAAGAACGTGTACAAGACAAGGTTGTCTTGTGTGCTGTAATTAGTAACCAGTCAGAAGTAAAAGAATGGCTCGTGAACAGGTGGAATTATCCAATCATGTCAATTGTTTAGGCACATGTGTGATAAGGGGTAACGAATCAAAAGTGAAAGAATGCCACACGCTTGGGGCGTGCTGGAGGAAAAAAGGATATAGAAGCAGTGCAAACCTTCAATAAAGTGCTGATGCCTGATGCCTGAACTCATCTCGGTCTTGGTCATTTCTTCATCCACCTCAACTAGAAGCACCAATTCATCAAATAAATGGGCAAGAGGCAAACCTGAGACAGGTATTGCATCACTGGCTACACCAGCAGTTTAGATATTTACTAGAGGATGTCATTAATGGCCAAACCAATCCATCACCATGCAAGTGTATATTTTGGTTTTTTCTTCTTTTTCAAGAGTGAGGGAGAGGCAGAACAGTTCCTGTAAGTCCCATTGCATTTCATATTTCCTATTAGAGGAACTGCTTCTGTCCCATAAGAAATTTTCTTCCCAAAAGCTCAGCAAAAGACAAACAAAGACAGACACCAAAATACTGAAAGTCTGTGGTTTTTAATCACTGAGACAAGCTATAACCATATTTTGGGCTACACTTGGATCAAAGTTCATTCTCTTCTTCAGCTCCCACTATTTAAATGGACATGCACATTCAAGAGAGGGCATAAGCTGATCTCTGGTGATCTTTGATGGAGAAGAGACTGAGAAGAGCCTGGATCCCCAACATTATAGAGCTGGTACTTTGCACTCACAGGACACCTGAGTTATGTATTCTCAAGATGAATCCTCTGAGTATGGTCTACAGCCACAGTAAGAAAAAATACAAAGAGAAAGAAAGCCAACCACAGTGCCTAGCATAATTAAGACAACTTTCAAGTGGGTTTTTATCCTCAATGTATAGACATAGTTTATGTCATCCACCCAGTGGCATGCAGAAATTTGGTTGCAGATCTAAGAATTACAACAGGTATGAGATAAATATAAAATTATGACCTTTTCCCAAAGGACAGAAATACCAGTAACTATACACTGAGGATGATTTTGTTCCATTCATCTCTGTAGATCAACCCACACTGGTAGGTATAGTATTATCCAGTTTGTCAGCGCCTGACCCAAGAGTATTACACAGCTGTTCTTCAAAAAAATGGTGCAAGTTTAAACATCACTTGAGCAGAATTTCTGATACAGTGTTTGTCTTTCTTCCAAACCTTATCTCTTTTCCATTATCCTATTTCCTTTGTTCTCTCATTTATGCTCAGCTGGTCTTCCATTCTCTGTTCCCATTTTGGTATCAT
>NW_010318541.1:0-13641 GCF_000700745.2 Antrostomus carolinensis | reverse complement strand
CCCTACCACTTCTCATCTGGGCCATTTGCTTTGCCCTTTGTTCTATTCTCATCTTCTGGACTGGTCTTGCAATAGGAGATGACTGCACAGCAGAGAAATCTTTCATCTCAATGTTTAGCTAGTGAACAAAAATGTTGAGCTGACTCTATGGAGTCTGGGGTTTTTCTCTCCTCGTCAATCAGAAAAAAGTAAAACACAACAGCTTTCCTCAGGTAAGCCTCAGAGCTGTGTCATCTGCCAGGGCACTCCTCATAGATTCCTCTGGATGGGTCTTCTACATGCTTTGCAATCATAACTCCCAATTTACCAGTACAGAGATTATTGTTGTGCTGTCCATGCATCATATAATTTTATTTCTTGCCATTTCGTTTTCTCAGAAATACATTTAATAATGTTTTCTTCCTTTATAAAATACATTAATATGTGTTCAGATAAAAAACACTGGAGTTTCATTTTTTAACAAGCTCCAGAAGACTTTAAGCGATACGTATAATCAGACTGAAACTATTCAGGATTTATTTCAGTTTTTCAAAAGGAGATCACAGTCAGTCGATACAGGTAAAACTGAGCATTTCATCTGACTCCTGTTTGTCATGTTTGTTCTTTCAGTTGTAGCTAAAAATTGATACCTATAGAAATCCAGTATTTCCTTCCATTTCTTGATAGTGGATTTAGGAAACAAATGAGATATTGCTTGAATGTCAACCTTTTTTTTTTTTTTTTTTCCTGACAGATTGCTTGTTATGTAAATAAAATTTCAAGAAATGTGTGAAATAACGCTCCAAGTCAAATGACAGTGTTGTGACCTTCTAGATCTGACATCTCATAGCTTGTGTAGAGGGGTCACAATTGCAGAAACTTTCTCTTCTTGATTAAGTTTTTCTGCTTATTATGTCTTATCTTTTTATACTTTCCATCTGAAATAAAAGTTTCTAAGTTTCTTTTTTTTTTTTTTTTTTTTTTTTGGTCTGCATATGACAGAAATATACCATTACCCGACCAGAAAAAAAAAAAAAAGGTAATAAATTAGGGCTGATTGTCATTTACTTTTGTGTTGTAAGCTTACTCTCCTGCAAAACAGAACAATTCCTTTCCATATAGCTAGTTCCTTAGGAAACCATCCAAGGAGCTTATATTAGTTCCACCTGCAAGGCAGCTGCTTGGCTCACCCACTGGTTGGCTTCCCACCAATGCTTCTAGGCAGACAGCCAAAGAGAAAGGTCACCTGAGAGCAGCCTGCCAGGTGGAGGTGAGAAAAGTCACTCATACACCAAGGGAGCTGGATGTCATGTTGGGCAAAGAACACAGCAGCCTCCAGGCAGTCTAGGGAATCACCTGGCTAAATATTTCAAGTTTTCAAGTAACTTAAATCTGAAGCAACTTACATCCAGGAGTCCTGAAAGAAATTTCCAAGATCTCCAGAATTCTGATGGTTGCTAAAACTATATCTTAAGATACATTAGTACAGAGTAAGGCTTACTTCTCAGTGATATTCCATGAGAGGTTTAGATTGCATATTAGGAAATAATTCTTCACTGAAAAGATTTTCAAGTATTGGAAAAGGCTGCCCAAGGAAGTGGTTCAGTCGTCATCTCTGGAGGTATTTAAAAGCTGTGTAGATGTGGTGCTTAGGGATATGGTTTAGAGGTGGACTTGGCAGTGTCAGGTTTATGGTTAGACTCGGTTATCTTAAAGGTCTTTTCCAACCAAAACAATTCCATGATTCTATGACATTCAGAAAGTAAAAATGGATTATCTAGGTAACTACAGGCCAGTTAATCTGATTTCACTCTCCAGCAGAGAAATCCTAAAGTTGATAAGGGATTCAATTAATGAAAATTAAAAGTAGAAATATAATTAACAACAGTCAAAATTGTTTTATAAGAACAGCCCATGAAACAAAATTCATTTTCTTGTTTGACTTAATCATTTATGTGAAGTTGCTAAAAGATTTATTAAGGTGTTTGTTTGACTTGATACTATGTGATAGATGAAAAAATGAACTCTTCACAATATCACTGGTGCTCATATTAAATGGTTTAAGAGTGGGCTGGCTGATCTACAAGAGATGTCAGTGAAAAATCATCATCATCAAGTGCAGGGGTTCTGAGAGGATTCTGCTGGATGTGTATTATGTGAACCATACCTACAAGTGAATATATCTGCAGGCTTGGAAAACAGTGACTTGGAGAGGGTTGATGGGGTGGGGTGCACAAACAGTTCTCCATGAGCTCATAGAAGTCTGAGAGGGAAAAGGGAAACATACTTCTTCATGTGAAGAAATCAGGAGTAGAGAAAGCTACCATTAAAAGTTGTGAAAGAAAACATGTCAGTAGTTCTGTCCTCCACCTGTTGTAACACACAACAGAAAATTATACTGTTTTCAGAAAAGGGACACGGAAAAGCTTTGTAACCTAAGCAGTGATGCCTTAGCAATACTTGAGGAGACTGATCTAGGTATCATTGACTAAAGAGCTTTCTGATCCAGCTGGAAGATTAAATCAGATATAATCATGTTAATGATTGTGCATAATTTTTAATAGCAAGGCTGATTATCAGAAGTGGTGGTTTCTCCATCTTTTAGTATTTGCCAGCAAATGCTAGGCGCCTTCCTCAGGGTTTTGTTCAAGCAAACAACAGTGCCTCTACAGTTAAACTTCACATACAGGTTGTAACGTGAGGATAAGTTGGTGAAATACAAAGACTTGGGTTCATGGTAATTAAAATTGAAGAAGGTAATGTTCTCCTCAGTCTTGCAAGTTCATGGAGATATCCAAAACACCAGTAGTAGCTGAGCAGTTTTCATTAAGAACTCTGCAAAAATGACTCTTCCACTTCAGATGCTGGGGCAGCTCACATAAACTAGTTGAGGCATATTTGCACGGCACAGAACAAGACAGTGAATGAAGGTACTTAAAAGTTGTTTAGCTTGGGAGACATACATAACCTCAGGCAAATCCATAGGTGGTATAAACACTATAATTCCCTTACAAGCAAAAGTATTTGGATGTCTGGCTCAATATTTTCAGAAAGTTTATAAAAATTTTGGTTAAACAAAATCTCAGGTACTAAATGACATTTTAAGTGCTGAGCAGAAAGAGTGAGTAGAAACGAAGTGAGAGACCTTAATTAAAATTTATTCTAATTTATTTTTTGAGGTTTGAATGAACATATCAACTCTTACTGTCATTTTACAAAAGATCCTTCTTAAAATGAACACCCTGGTAAAGACATAGATCATAATTTGTTATAAAGAAATTCCAGTTAGATTGATTGCAGCTGTAGGACACTTAAAAAGACTAATCTTTCTCTTCAGCAAATAACCTTTCAGTTGATTCTGTTTCTTTCTGTCATATCAGTGCTCTGTGTTTAAGATTTCTCTGCAGTTCTCAGACTAATACCACTCAGCCTATTGCTAATAAAACAGTCTTTCTCCTTTGCCCTTTCTAAGTTGAAGTTTATGTAAATTACATCCAAAGAGATAGTCTTTGGATTAAGATTCCCCACTGATGGACAGGTAATTTGCTTTCTCTGTGGCAGGTAGTGCCACCCTCACACAGATGCTTGAACGCTGGTTCAATTTTCTTGATCGTCAGTAATTATGACATCTGTTAGCCTGATTTTATACAAGCACTGTGCAAGGATTTTGGTTTTTTACAGAGCTTACCTATCTGATCTTTGCTGATGTTCTCACTGTTGGAAAGCGCAGCATCACTACAATGGTGTTGAATGCACCAGCTAGATTTTATAAAAGTCTTGCCTCCCATGACAACTGTGGGGTGGTGTTAGTTAATCAACAGATTACGAAAAGCTACTCGGACAAAAGTGTGGCAGCGTAGATCCTTGGAGCAGTCAGGGAAGCATTTACCATGAATTTACTGGGTGTCAGTCCAGGCTGTCATCTGCAGCCTGTAATATATTATCCCTACAACCACAAAAAATCATTTGAAGGCTTAATACCCTACAACCATAACAAAAGAGTGTTTTGAAAATTATGTTTGTCCTGTGGTTTTTTTTTTTCATACATGAAAATAATTCCTCTTTGAACACTCTTAGAGATGCCCAGACTATCTCCAAAATGAGACAATGCTAATACCCAAATGCTCAAAGTTGCTATATGACTGGTCAGCAATAGAATTTCTCCCATGGAAGTACTACAAGGTCCATCATTTTCAGAAGAGAAACATTGCATATAGCCCTTTCCCTGGGATATGCCAAAGTTTCCTTTACATATATCAAACTGACAGAACTCTGGCACTGAAGTAACCAGGGTAAAAAGTTTACTTATTCTTTCTTCACTCCTTCCTTTGTGCTGAGGCAATATAGTAGCAGTAATTGTCTCAAATGGTTTTCCCACAGCATGGCTCTGTATTCCCTAGAAGTGGGCAAAACCAATGGAAAGGTGCCTCTCCCACCTTTAGTTTATTCCATAGGAACTGAATAATTGCTGTTTTGAAATGATTATTTAAATTAACATAGCTTCTTGGGGGCCCAGTCACAGTTAAGGACCTGTTGGATCTGAGACTTTTCAAACTCACATTAAGAGTCTATCCCTTTCAACAAAGACTTCATAGTGCCAATAGATATAAGAGGAGCAGAGCAGAAGAGAAGTGAATTACTTGTCTAGGTAATTCAGCAGGTCAAAACAAAACTACAGATCTCTTTTGTCCTCCAAACTATTGCATCTCCACCAGGCAGAGCTCTTCTAAAGTGCTCAATATTCAATTTTGTGATTTGCTGTGGAAAAAACTGAATAAAAGTGAGAAAAGCCTTCTGAACATAAATAGACTTTCTCTCCTTTAATAAAGAATAACCCAGGTGGGTAGGATGGTTCCCAAAATGAGTTATTGATGCCTTTCTGAGATAATCTGGGGATCTGAATACTCTCAATAGCTTCAAATAATACTGTTGGCTGTTGTTTACCCTGTGTGGCTATAATAGCAAAGCAGTTGGTCCTAGCAGCTGTCAGAGCTTTCAAAAAGTAAGACATGAGTTTTCAGCATTGTTTTTTGCACACAAAACCCAGCTGCTTACCTCTGTTTTTCTGTTTTACATCTCCTATTACTTCCTGGCCTTGAGCTCGTAAAATATAAGAAAAAAGACAGCAAAAAGGCATTAAACCTCATGTCTGCATTGAAGCAATCAGCAATCTTGTTATTAATCCCAGAAACACTGTTTTCATCATTATATGATTCTGTGGCATCCTTTGCTGTGGAAAGAATGAGCTTTTTTTAAATTAAACTTTTTAGCCCACTTTTAAAATCAGACAATAAAGCAATTAAAAGGACAGAGCCAGGGAAATTACAGCTAGGGTGAAGGAGAATGTGCTTATGGAAAGTCAATAGCTTGGAGCTTTTTCTCAGATCTACTACTGGATCATGCCATTCAAAAATAGCTTTTTTTTTTTTTTTTTATTTTCAATGTCTGTAGACCAGGCTCTAAATCCTTAGTTAGAAACCTCCAGTAAAAATCTTTCAGAGAATCATAGAATCATGGAATAGTTTGGGTTGTAAGGGACCTTTAAAGATCATCTAGTCCAACTCCCCTGCAGGAGTTGGGGACATCTTCAACCAGATCAGGCTGCCCAGAGCCCCTTCCAACATGACCTTGAATGTTTCCAGGGATGGGGCATCTACTACCTCTCTGGGCCACCTGAGCCAGTGTTTCACCACCCTCATCATAAAAAAAAAATCTTCCTTATATCTAGTTTGAATGTACCCTCTTTTAGTTTAAAACCATCACCCCTTATCCTATTGCTACAGGCCCTGCTAAAATGTTTGTCTCCATCTTTCTTATAGGCCCCCTTCAAGTATTGAAAGGATGCAATAAGATCTCCCCAGAGCCTTCTCTTCTCCAGGCTCAACAATTGCACTTGTCTCTGTACTATATGATGTTCTACCAGTGTTACAGACCATGCAGCATTTCACATATTCACTTTAGCACCTGAAAAAGAAAGAATCCACAAAAACCTATTGGAAGAAATTGTTTCTAAGGCAGTCTTTATTGAGTGCTGCATATATTAAGGACCAGTAAATTGCACAAAACCACATGGATATTAATAGATATGTAAGTAAACTTACCAAAATGAATTTATAAAACAGTTGTAGAAAATTAATCATTTTGCAAAATGAAAATTAGAATAGAAAAAAAAGGGAGGGGGGGGAGAGGGACAAGAAGTTTCTACCAGTTTAGCTGTTGTTAGGTTTTAAACTCTAAAATAAACATACTTAGGGAAATTTAACTTTGTGTTCCAACACATACTGCACTTACTATAAATGTGATCATGCCTAGAAAACACAATGAAATGTAGGATGACATCTCACCATTTGTGAGAAATGTAGTAGGACATCTCCACCATCTCAGAGGTGAAGACTTTTACATCCCATACCTTTGCTTTCATTCTGAGAAAAGAAATTAGACATCTGTCTCTTGGAGAACAAGGCAGTAGTTAATATCAAAGCTTTAACGTGCTATGCAAGTTCCAACAAAAGACCTTCACAGAAATGAAGGCTGGACGCACCAAAGGAAAAAAGAAACAGTGGAATCTAAAGAGGAAAAAATAAGTGATTATCCTAAAATGTGATGGATTCTTACTTTTATAGCTAGAAAATTTCCAGGCACAGAAGGACAGCAGGTCCTGAGCTACTGGGCACTATAGACGCATATATACATAACCATGATAGGAAGTGTTCATACACCAAAAGCTTCAATTGAGAAAGAAGCAGTCAAAAAATCTTTTTTTTTTTTCAAATTTTCTTCTCTTTGCTTTTCACCCTTAAGGACAGCAATTTGTGAACTCAACTCTAAAATGCATAAAGGAATTCATAAGCTTTTGCCATATGGGTTGGGTCACAGCTCAATCTATTAATGGTTGTCTCAGAATAAGTTCCCCTCTGGTTCACACAGAAATGGACAAATTTGCCTTTCCTTCAAAGTGAAATGGACCACGCCTCTCATTAATATGGCATTTGATCACATACAGCAGGTGTCATCCCACTTACAAGGAAATGTCATATTACAATAAAGTGCTCATTAATACTAATATAAAGAACTGTATGCATGAAAATTAATAGTAAGTTATCTTCCTTGAAAATTACGTAACAGACAGAAATGAGGAAGATGGCTAGCAATATATATGATGACCCTGCACACCATGGAGCATCAGATCTCACCCATCATCTAAGCCTCAGGGAGTCTAACAAACCTCTGCCTGATCTGTTCTGCTCTCTGCTTCCAGACTGATTTCCTCACAGAAACACAAGAAGAGAGCGTTATGTCATCTCCATTTTCACTTCCAAGCTCAAGACATCATGCGGCATTATGAACTCGAACTTGAGGAACATTGGCCTGGAGCTCATCTGCACACAAGATTTCTATAAACATTATAAATGGAAATGTAGATATTTGCAGATTCACCAGAGGTTTTTCGTTAAACCATAGATCCCAATAATGAAAGAATAAACAACCAGCAACTGTATTTATGAGCCCATTAAAGGAACCATCTTAGGCAACTGCAGTTAAAGTCTGTTTATCATTGCTCCTGTATACTGCTTCCAGAAGCTTAACTTTAATGAGCTATAAAAAGGAAAACAAGCTATTTCTAAACAGTTCTCACAATTTAAATAATAATTAACAAATAAATCTAGCAACTATAAAAGAAAATAACAAGTAAGATATGGAGCCCCAGTCAGGAAAGGCTGACATGTGCCTAACTTTGTATAAGAGAGTGCAAGTCCAAACTCAGAGCAGACAAGAACGAATCCATTGGTGCCCAAGGAGTTATAGCACAGCCACGCAAGCTCTAAGCACACCTAGAGCCAGTTAATGGCCTGCTCCTGTGGAGCAGAATAATCATCCATGCTGTACTTGAGACTGAGAAGTGGAGGGAAAGCTCTGGGTATGAATTCAGAAAGGGCGCAGATGAGACTGACGATACCATCCAGCTCCCAACATGGATTCCTGAACCATGGACACAGCATGGTGACCCCCAGCTCTCTTCTCTACCTTAGAGCTACTTACCTTTCACCATTTTTATTTCTGCTCCTGCCCAGATGTCTGAACTCTTCCCATGAAAACCTGAGCATTTTCCCTAATTTTGCCCTTTCCAGGCAGAAATTTTTAGTCTGACCTGTAGATCACACACAATTTCCCTTTGTCTTGAACTGAGAATTAGTCGTATATGAGGAAATCCAGGTCTTTCAAGACAAAACAGTTGTTTAAAACATGTCTTTTTCTTTGTATGAGCCACACAAATTCATTTAGGAACTAAGTATCTCTATAAAAAATATTTAAATTAATGTTTAAATTGTTATTCCATCCTTTAGCTGTCTGCTGCATTGCTGTGCTCTCATGTCCCAACAAAAGAATGTAAGAATGGCCAAACTGGGACATACAAAAGTCCATCTAGACCAATATTTTCTCTGTCAAAGTAGTTAAAAGCAGATAGTTAGAAAAAAACACAGTAATAAAATTAATTGAGGGCACATACAGTGATAGTTCCCTGACATACTCTTCCTCTGGCTTGGACACACTTTATACTTAATAGCCCTTGAATTAATTTTTCTCCCATATTTTTTTTTTAATTGTTTTTTGAGTGTATATTAACTTTCTACCATCCACAATAACTTATGATGGTAAATTACAGAGTTTAGCTGTCTTGTTTGTTCTTAACCTGACACTTGATAATTCCATTTGATATCCTCTTGTACCTGTGAGAAACAATAAATAGTATTTTCATAGTAGCTTTCTGGAAGTTAGAAAGTTCAATAACATTTGGAGTCAGCTTAGTCTAAGCATTAATATTCCTTGTCTGGGAGAGTTTTAGACAGTGCCCAGAAACAGATGTTGCCTTTTTCAAAAGCTGACCTTATTAATATCAAAGTTATTTGTTGATTTCAACTGATGTGTAGTAGAAGTAGAATTAGCAAAAAGGACATACAACACAAGTGACCAAACTTACTTCTCAGACCTCAAGTGTAGTTTAGCCACTGTGTAAAGAAGAATGTAACATATGAAACTCAGCCCACAGGTTGTATTTCAGATATTCTCCTCTCTTCAGCAATTCCTATTGCCTATTCTTAGGCATTCCCTGATGCAGCATGCTGCTTTGAGATTTTCACACTCCTCATCAGCTGTCAATGTCTTCATCTGTTTGTGAATCTGGACCTTAATCTATTTTGAGCCCTGTGTAAATTTTACTGCATGCTTGCTTGCCCCTTTCACTACCTAAATATTTGAGAAAATGTGACCTCAAGTGTTGGCCCAGTTGTATTACAACACAAATCAAGGTTGATGTGGTGTGACCAGTCAACACTGTCTACCTAGATTTCCCCAAGGCTTTCAATATGGTTCCCCACAACCTTCTCCTAGAGCAACTAGTGTGTTATGGACTAGACAAGCAGTCTGTGCGGTGGGTGAGAAACTGGCTGAGAGGCCGCATCCAGAGGGTGGTGATAAATATCTCTTTCAAACTGGCAACCTGTCACAAGTGGGGTCCCCTGGAGATAGATATTGGGCCCAGTACTGTTTAATATCTTCACAAGTGATCTGGATGACGGGATCAAGTCCACCATGATAAAATTTTCTGATAGCAAACCAAGTGGGAAAGCAGACACTTCAGAAGCAAGAGCCAACCTGCAGGAAGACCTGGATAGGCTGGAAGACTGGGCTAACAAGAACCTTATGAAGTTCAACAAGGACAAGTGTAAGGTCTTACACTTCGGAAAACATAATCCAGGAAAGCGGCACAGACTAGGATCTACCTGACTTGAGAGCAGCTCTGCGGAAAGGGATTTGAGGGTACTAATGGACAACAAGTTCAATATGAGTGAACAGTGTGTTGTAGTGGCAAAGAAAGCCAACAGGATGATGGGTTGCATCAACAATGGCATCACCAACAGCCAAAGAAGTCATTATCGTGCTCTACTCAGCACTCGTCAGGCCACACCTGGACTACTGTGTTCATTTTTGGTCTCCACCATACAAAAAAGACGTGGCTCAAGAGGGTCCAGAGAAGGGCCACAAAGGTGATCAATGGACTGGGAAGCCTGCCATACGAGGAAAGACTGAAAAACTTGGGTTTGTTCAGCCTTGAGAAAAGAAAGATTAAAAGGGACCTCATCATGATGTTCCAGTACTTAAGAGGTGGCTACAAAGAAGATGGAGATTCCCTTTTTACAAGGAGTCGTGAAAGGGTCAAGGGGTAATGGGTACAAGTTACTTCTGGGAATATTCTGACTGGACACAAAAGGAAAAAAATTTTCACAATAAGAACAATCAGCCATTGGAATAATCTCCCCAGGGCAGTGGTGGATTTCCCAACATTGGATGGTTTTAAGGTTCAGCTGGACAGGGTGGACAGCTGGGCCATCTTGTCTAGACTGTGCTTTTTCCAACAAATATTGGACTACATGATCCTTGAGGTCCCTTCCAACCTGGGATTCTGTGATTCTATAAATCAGTGCTGACCAACCTGGGGAACTGGCAAACACTCCAAAAAGACTCAGAGAAGAATCAAAATCTTTTTACCTCCCCTGAAGCAACAGTAAGAAAAGCACTGCTGAAGCATTAACAAGCATAACTCTGCCTTATATTAAAGGAAAGAGAACACATAACAACAGACTTGGAAGGAACATAAAATATATGATCATGTTAACATGAAAGCAGATTAAATAAGTCACAGTACATTAAATTACTTTGGCTGGCTTTGTACACTCCTCAGGTGCTTCTGGGCTGAAACATATATGGGACAATTCAGTTTTCCAGGGAAAACACCATAGCATTGAAAGTTCAAATCTGCACAGTCCTCTGGGAACCGAGACTGTGTAGCATTCAAAACACTGATTTTGTACTTGAATAATGCGGATATTCGCTGAGCAAGGTGTCTTTCTCTTTGCACTAATGAGTCTTTATATTTAAAATGCATTCAACTTGAGAACAAGTCCATAAGTTGCTACTTATGCTGAATATTATGCCACCAGGGAACAGTATAATGCAAAGTTCAATTACAAATGAGGTTTCTGAGGCAAGGCATTTACATCATGTCATCAGATACACGAGTAGTGAAAAAACATTTACTACCACCTAGATAACAGCACTCTTTTTGAGCTGTTTCACCCCATTGATGCTACGCAATGTCTTGAGTTTGTCCATTTGATTGTCAGTTGTTTGTTCTCAGATGTTAAGAAACAGATTTACGTCTGTAGCTGTTACTTTAGCTCTTCATTCCCAGTAGGAATAAATAGTAGCTAAGTGTCAAACTCCTAAAGGAATTATATACCAATACACCTTCGCAGACCACAATTTTAATCTTTTAGAGTTAAAAAAGAGGTAATTTATGTATTTAGTCCAATTATTAAAATATCACTTAAGTGTATCCACACTGAAAGCACTGAGATGCTTTAAGAAACAAGTAATTTTGCTGTATAAATTAGCAGTGCATCATCCCTGAAGAATGGAAAGCACAGTTCCTAGCTTCAAACAGTGACACAATGAACTCCAAGTGATCTGTAATTGAGGGTCATAAGGGATTACATAAAGCTCAGACTGCTTGGCTCATACTCTGGATGCCCCAGCATTTAGTCCAGAATGCACTACATGGTATTGCAAATATTATATCAGAATTATAAATATAATTTAATTTTTTTTTCTTATAATATGGAGGAGGACAAGGCTGCTGTTCTACTTTATTTCTAATGGGCGCTCCATAAGTGAGCAGAATTCAAGGCATTGTTGCATGCATTTATTTATGAAGAAACTAAATATCAAGGTTTGAATATTTATGAAGAAATTAAATATCAAGGTTTAAATCAAAATGTGGTTTGTTTTTTTATTATTATTATTTTCTCCCTCAAATTCTTACAAAGTTGGATCATTTTTTTTGGCAGCTCCAGTTTCTTTCAGCTCTAGTTCGTCTAATGCCATGCTTTCTAGCAAATTGTGACTTCACAATAAAAGAATCAACAATAAAACCCAGATTTCTTGTCCCAAAACACAGAGAGTACATTTATACTGATAAATTACATTTATGCTACATTTAGACTGATAAACAGCACCAGTCCTAAGGCTCTGGAATTCAATCATCTATACAGGTAAGCTGCTATAACAATCCCTGACCATGTTTCTGGCCCCAGCCTGGTTAGTGCTCACCTGAGCAATTTCTGGGAAGTGTTCAGGAGTTAGCACGCACCAGGGATCATTCTCAATAGCCACTTTGGATGCAGACACTCTGTAATAGAGGCTAAGAGATTTTAGTATTATGTACTCGAGTCAGTTCATGCCAGTTTCCTTATCAACAGAAAACAATCCTAAGCTTATTTAATGTACTAGTGGATAGGTAGCCACAGAATCCAGCTATCTGAGAAAAACATAAATTGTCTTGTTGAAGTAAATTTTAGATATAAGAAATATTTGGATCCTATGACCAGAAGACAGTTGTTAACATAGTCAGTGCCTTGGTACTACACTTTAATCAATTAATAGAGTATCTGATTCCTTTCCACTGTCAAAGAATCCCTGTTTAAGAAGAAAACAGTCTGTGTGGATACACAGTTAAGCAGGAGATATACTGACTGGGACATGGTGTTTACATCTAAGTTGTTTAGAAGGTGCTATTCCTGCAATCAAGCATCGCAAAACTTCTCCAGGTTTTACTTGAGTATGCTGGGTTCATAGGACTTTTCTGCTTATTCAGTTTTAATGAATACATTTCAGTGTCAATAATTCTTAGAGTATTTGGAATTTTTTCTTTAAAGTTCCAACTTTTTAGGAGCCTTTGATCACCTGAAAATCTTCAATTTCATTGTTGATAATGGATTTTTCTAACTCTTGCCATTTCAGTGGCAAAAATAATGAAAATGCAAACCTTGTGGTCTTCAAAGCTGTTAAGAAATAGCAAGGATCTGTATGTTACCTAATCATGATTCTTACTCAAACTCAAGACTGGACATGGGAGAGGAAATGTGGTGTTATTCATTAATGTCTAGGCTGCATAGCAGTACAAACTAATCCTAAGTATGTGAGGTGGTTGAGTTTATACATGGGTATTAATTTATGTGTTAGTTTATATACTGCCTTTGTAGAATAGTTCAGAGTAGAGCTGCTAAGCTCCCAGGAAAATGTCTTCTTCTGATCTCTGACACTTTTTCCTGATTAAAGAAAGATGTTGGGTTTTTTCTATTTCCACATGAAAAGAAACTCAAAAACATTTTTGGGAGTGATTTTTACAGCAGATCCCCAAAGAAGACTTTCTCTGCTTTCATGCCACACTAGCTATTCCTTAATTCCCTAGGTTAGCATGTGAACAAAAATGTTGATAAACAGGTGCCAAACAAATAGACAAAACTGCTATTCTGTAAACAGCTTATCTGCTGTGGCATCATTCATTAAACAAGTCCTTTTGCACATTCCAGATAGCTCTTGATAAAATGCTTCTTCCCTTTGTTGTGACACTACCATTAACTGACTGACCATGTAATAAGCGTGAAAGTAATTATATGCTTGATTGGTGAATAATCTTTTCCTGAGCTGCACTACAAAGTAATTTCATTCATATTATGGTTTATTACAACTTTCTAGAGGTACTAATTCACTGGGTGTATGTGTAGGTACATATATCAAGGCATATCAAGGATAAGGGGGTCA
>NW_010318540.1:718-63206 GCF_000700745.2 Antrostomus carolinensis | reverse complement strand
CAGTTCACAGTCCACCTCACTACCTGGTCATGCAGTCCACATTTACTCTCTGCTATAAGCTGAAGAGGGAAATAGACACCATCCAATGACATAAGCAGATGAAAGGTAAGAGCAAGTAATTCACTACATCTTGATTTCATATATTTTCTAAAATCATTTGGATCCCAAAAATTTATTACAATCTGCAAAGAAAAAAACAACTTAATAATAGGTTAATATCTATATCTATAGAAAATTAACTCTCCTAGCAAAACCAGGACACTTACACAAGGTGGGAAAGTCCTTCTATTATTGTCATGAAAAGACTTCTTATGATTTTCTGTTAAAAAAAGTATTTGTTTCTAGACTTTTTGATTAAAGTTATGTACATATATAAACATGTATGTGCATATAAAATCATACAGTTCCATTAATGTATGAAGAAAATCTTTTCACATAAGCAAGAGCTGCTGCGTCAGTGCAGATGATAACTTCTCTCATCAGTTCCAGTAACTCTTTTTCTACAACTTTTTTCTCCATATCAAGTTTGGAATTATTTAGATATAACAAGGTCAGAATTCTGTTTTGCCTGATCTATATGGGTCTGAAATTACTGATTATTTTTGTCATAAAGAAATTCTCTCATTGCAGTACTATCAGAGAAAAAATAGTTCTGAAGAATCTTTATAGATCTTCCAGTAGATCACTAATGGAAAACTGTTTTGAGGGTTTAAGGTTTTGGTTTTTTTTTTCCACTGTAATAAATGCAGGTGGAGAACTGGGGGGATATAATTCCCAAAAAACCTACAGTACTTTACTTCCTTCTCACAAAAAATCTACTTTTCCTAAAATGACCTTTAAAATCTATTTCAGAAAGGCAATTTTATCTCAGTTATGAGTCAGTATCATCAGTTTTTATATTGTTTCAGTTGCTAAGAGAAGAAAAAGAACCATAGCTGAGTAAATTCCCTTAGCTTCTGTGATACTGTCTTTTTGCTGATAATAATAACAGCAGAGAATGGCTATGTGACAGAAGAGGATGTATTTGGAAAGAGAGGATGCCTCTCCACGAACTGCTGTACATCCAAATTGCAACCACACTTCAAGTGTATTTGGCTAGATCAAACACTAATGGTTTATTATTTGACAAACAATAAGCAACAAAGGTAGATTTCTATCTAATGATAATAAATTGAAACTTACATATATAGGATATCAGAGTGATCAGTTGCAATTCTTTATTTTCAGTTCTCAAGCAATACACCTGCACAAGTACTCATTTCTATTGCTCTCTTATAGATACACACTAAAGGCAGCTCTGCTTATGCTATCAACTACAGTAAGCTTCTGCAGATGGTTGTGCCATTCTGTACACAATTAAGTTATGTGTTCCTTATAAAATGCCTAGAAAATATTACAACAGAAGGTTCGTAATTTCCAAGATATATAGCTTCCTCCAACAGAAGGTTTCTGTTTTTCTTAAGGATAAAACTTTCTGATAGTACAATTAATGGCATCATTAACACAATTAAGCCATTCATATTTCTTTGTTATATAGTCATTACTTTTGTTATGCCCTAAAACCAGTTCCTTTCAAGGGTTGTACTCCTTTAGTGATCAATAATTGGCCATCTGTGTTTATAGCCCTAGGACCTCTGCTGTCTTTCACTGTTTGTATTCCTAGGACACCCCACTGAAATATTAATTTCTGCATAATTTCTTATTTTAAGGTCATTGTTAGTTCAGTCTGTTCAGCAACAGTTTTTTAGAAAACTATATATTAATAAATATATAATATTTTATCAATTATATATTATTAATAGCTAATTATTACAATTATGATTGTCATTAGTATACTTGTTTGTTTAAATTCCTTTGATTCTCTTCAGCGTTGGAGCATCTCCCGTATGAGGAGAGGCTGAGAGAGCTGGGACTCTTCAGCCTGGAGAAGAGAAGACTGAGAGGGGACTTTATCAATGTCTATAAATATCTGAAGTGCGGGGGACAAAGGGATGGAGCCGGCCTCTTTTTGGTAGCACCCAGTGACAGGACAAGGGACAATGGGCAAAAACTGGAACATGGGAAGTTCCATAAAAACTTAAGAAAAAACTTCTTTACTGTGAGGGTGACGGAGAACTGGAAGAGGATGCCCAGAGAGGTTATGGAGTGTCCATCCTTGGAGATGTTCAAAACTGGTCTGGATTCTTTCCTGTGCAACCTATTGTAGGGAACTTGCTTTAGCAGGGGGGTTGGACTTGATGATATCCTGAGGTCCCTTCCAATCCCTACCATTCTGTGATTCTGTGATATAATTTAGGAAACTCTGTTAAGTCTTTAACTAATTTAATCTGTTGATTATAACAAGCTGTTGATTATTGACTGATTAAAGTTGTGATTTTCTATGACAGTGTTAATGAATCTTAAACCATTGCTACTCCAAAGTCACACAAAACACATAATAGCATGTTAAAGCACTATACTGAAGCCCCTACAATCTTCGTGGCTCTGCGCTGGACTCTCTCCAGACTCTCTCCAGTATTGGGCCCAGAACTGGACACAATATTCCAGATGCGGCCTCACCAGGGCAGAGTAGAGGGGGAGGAGAACACCTCTACTCCCTTTATACACAAATCATTGACCAAGTCTGGGACTAAATCTGGATCTAGCCACATCAAGACTCCTTTTGAGAAAGAATTCAGAAAGCAAGGGTGTCCATTCTGAAACTTGTGATTCAACAGCTGGGTCTTCCTTATCTTCTCTCCTTAATGCCTATATCAATCACTCCAATTTGATTCTGATTTTCCTCTGATCCCCATATAAATATTTTTTCCTTATCCTGATAAAATAATTTCTCCTGATCAGTGTAAATCATTCTAACCCAATTCTACTTTGTTTTTCCTCTTCACACTTTTCCATGTAGTAAGTAATGTAGCGATCCTTGAATTGAATTCTGTTACAACGCTATATTAAAATAACTTTTTCCTAATACCTTTGATTTTTTAAGTGACCTTAAGTTATTTCACTTCCATTCATGACACCCTGTCCAGTTGAGGAGGGGGAGTAATGGAGCAGCTTTAGTGCCACCCGGTTTCCAGTCAAGATCAACCCACCACAACTTGGATAAGTCCTGGAACAATTATTTTCCTCCTAGCAAAATCTAGATTTTTCAGGTATGTGAGACTTCATTATCCTGATTTTTTTTTTCCCCCCACCCAATTTACATTGTTGGTAGGTCCCTGCCTTTACATTCTTGGTCTCACATAAATAGGCATCTTCTTAGTATTTGATAAAATTCCTAGAACACTTAAAAGGCTAAGTCTAAAGGTGGTGTAATTGATATACGTTATCAGTCTGGTTTAAGTTGGCAAACTTTGCACTTATTAGCCAGATGACTATATACAAAAAACCACCACTAGACTGATAAAACAGAAAATTCAGAGCAACAAAAGAAAGATGTCAGAATGTAAGATGAAAGCACATGAGGAGAAAAGAAGCTGTTTCCTGTACTTTACACATTCTAATATTTGGTGATTGACTTTCCTTCTGACAACTTCTTGAAATTTAAGATTAAATTGACATTGTGGAGACTAAATGGACTTGGACACTGAGGCACTTTAATCACAGATATATGCAATTTTTAAAATTAATAACAAGACCCTTCTTCCACAGGGAAGACAATGGGGTTCAGTAGAAAAGCCAGCTGTTGTTATCACTCTCAATTTGCCATCTGGGAGGTTCTTGAGAGTTTGCAGCTTTCACAGTGATTAACAGGTTGTTTAAACTTAAAGCACAGCTCAAAAGGGTTAAGTAAAGTTTGTAGGCTCACAGGGCTGTCAGCCACACCCAACCCATGTCAACAACAACACATATACCTCTCCCTCTGAATGTGAATGCTACATCAACATAATGATACTGCTGAATTACTGGAGTGTAATTTATATAGATCTTGCTGAAACCTCCACTTCTACTAACACTTCTCTACTAACAAATCCTGGCATCAGCAGAAAAAGAAATGAAATGAAACAGCAAGCGTCCTCTGTGAATCTTGCCTGGCTGCAGAGCAAAGAGCGTTGCTCATAACTTTGAAGCAAAACTGTGTTATTTATACTGCACAGAAATATTCAGAGTTGTTTCAGATTAATCTGAATACTGTATCAGGTTATTTGAATTAAGATGTCAAGAGAAACGCTGTTCTCATCTTCCGAGAAGTACATATCTCCTCAAATGGCTGACTTCATTTCAATAGATATTTTATACCTGAATATAGATATATATGTACACATATATGTAGTCTCTGTATGTAAACTCAACTTCAAATAATTATTATTTTATACATATACATATATGTGCAAGTACACACAAATATCCATAGAAACTGAAATCCAGAATTATGTGTTGTCAGTTCCTTTAATATTTCATGCTAGTGGGTTGGGTTCGTAACTTTTTCTTTTGAACTTGAATAACCTCTGAGAACTTTTAGTGAGCATGGGAAACCAATAGAACGTATTTTGGATTGCATAGGGTATACAGGTAATTAAGCCTCTATTCTTTCCCATAGTTGATAGGAAGGAGAGACATTAAATAAAACAACAATCCCACTTAACTCTTTAGATATTCACAAATTTAAATGCCCCCTGTTTTCCTATCAGCCTTTGGATTCCTACAGATCTGTTGTTCTGCATGCTTAAACATGTTAAATCTGTATGTTACTTAAGTTTACTTGAGCTTCATGGGACAAATACTCCCTCACCCAAGGCTTAGATGGTCTCGATCTGCTAAATATTCTCAGAGCACACAAAAGATTGCTGTTACTCAGATCCATGGAAGTTATTGGAGCTATGTCATTTTGTACCTTTTGGTTCTTCTCTAAATCTTTAAGCAGCCTTGATGCAGTATTTAAAAATAAATAAATAAACAAATAAATAAATAAATGCCCCACAACAACACCGCTCTCCAACACATAGTCTTCGTAACTGTAGAATACTTTCTTTCAGTTTTCTGATAGTTGATAATTTGATTAAACTAGGGACATTTTAATTGCCACTTGTAATACTGTAAATCTCTCTACTGGACAGTTATAATGTATAGTAGAGGGGAGTAGAGTATGGTTTTAATTTGCTTATTTACTTAAACTCGATTTCTAAAGCCTGCAGTGAGACTTATCAAAGCAATTTCAAACTTATTCATTTATTTATCTTATAAATACATATTTGCCTTGTAAGCTATTTATATGCATACAAATTTACTTTGATTGCATGAAACTACCTGTAACACACAGTGTGTATTATTATAGTTTGCAGAACTACCTTACTCCAAGTAAAAGAAGATAAAATGAGTTACCTAATTTACCTGGCTTTCTGCAAATTTGTAATGAGGTAAACAATAACACACCTATAAAAAAAGGCACAACCAAAACCTAAGTCATACAGATGTTTCAACAAATAAGTGCATTGTAAACTGCCTATAAATACAAATGAGGAAAGGACAAGATCCTTGTGTATCTGAAAGATACAAAGAAAACAGTTACACTGCACCCTGGCAGTACATGAAGAAAAATACTGTTGTAGAGCAGTCACTATTTTTAAATATATACTTTTTTTTAACACACAAAATCTTTTGCAGCATATTTTCTAGCAGACAACATTGAAAGTGAACAGAAGTTCAAAACAGCACTTGTCAGGGCTTTATGCTTTAATCATTGTATATGTTATGTCAGTTTGTTTCACAGAGCAGTAAAGTAGCAATAGATTATTGTGTTGCCCAGGAAAGGCACTGGACTCACCTCCAGCTGATGTAAATGCGAATAGTTGTTGAAAACATGTTAGCTTATGCAGTCTGAGAATCCAGTCTTCAATATTTTGCTATTTGTATATAGAAAAATGCAGATACATACTCAAACAAAAAAAACAAAAAAACAACAAAACAAAACAAAAAAAAGCCAAAACAAACAAACAAAAAAAGCACATCTCAGTAATGCTATTTATTTTTTTTATGCTTCTGGGTGTAGTTAGGGATAGAGAAGGGCAAATTAAAAGCGATCTAAAAACATAACACATCTTTTATCTGAAAAATTTGGAAATTCTGTGAGTCAAAAATGAAACCTAAACACATTTATCACATTCTATATGCTTTGAAAGTAGAGTAACTCTTTTTAGAAAATGATACTGAATCTTTCAGACACAGCAAACTCTGTTGTCCAGGAAACTATCATGCCAAAATAATGTACTTCTGACTGAGTTAGATTTGTAATTTTTGAGATTAATTTTGTGGTTTGTATTCACATGTGTCCAAACTGTACAGAACATTTTTAGTTAAATATTTTCAAAATTGCTCTTACTGGGATATTGATGAGATTTCACCACTAGTAAAAAGCTGAATTTCTAGTCTGTGAAAATATAGTGTACATGAGTATTGACACTTATCAAAGTCAATTTTACCCAAGTATTTACAGTTGAATGACTCGATAGGATATACACATTATTGTCCAAATTCTACTTTGTCAAGATAGTATATCATGTTAAATCAAAGCAATTAACTCAGTACCAGGGAGACACATAAAAAGAGGAAAAGCAAAGGGGAGAGGGAAGAGAAAGTGAAAAGCAATGAAAACAAACTGAAACAAAAAAAGGAAGGAGGGAAGGAAGAAAGGAGGGAAGGAAGAAAGGAGGGAAGGAAGGAAGGAAGGAAGGAAGGAAGGAAGGAAGGAAGGAGGGAAGGAAAGAAGAGAAGATAAATTAGTAACAGCTTAAAGTGAGTTACTTAGTGTGTTCTAATAGAAGTAAGGTGTCACATGAACCCAAGAAATCTTTCAAAAAACATTTATAACCTGTGAGAAAGCTACTTCGAGATTTCTGTTTTGTCAACAGATAAAACAAAGTAGGAAATTTCTGCCAAAGGCCTATATGTTCTGTTGGAACGTTTCATAACAGAGTATACTCTCTCTCAGTTTCGCAGCTAAACCTACTGATAGGCAGAAAACAAAAAATCTAATCCTGTCTCCTTTGAAGGCTCCCATCTCTATCTACTTGTAGTGAGAAATGTACATATGATGTATATAACAAAACAGAGACAGTTTTCTATTTTAACAAGATCATTGTGTTTCCTTTCCTGTATGACCTCCTAGGCATGTGTGAAAGAAAATTAGAAGCTGTTTATAGATCATTATTTACATTGCCACTACTCTAAAATGACAGTCTTATGACACCAGTAGCAATATCTTCTTATCTCACTGCATCAGTAGTGTATCTAGTTCAGTGAACAGAGGTTTTGTTAACACTATTCAGCCTGCATACCATGTACTATTTAATCTGAACCTCAATAAATCAATAAAAAGAATGAAGAGTAGTTATGTATGGAATGCCTCAAATAGTATTAGCTCTTTGAGTCCCTAATACTCAAAGCAAACTTAAGGAAGATAATATTGGTTTTAGTGATACTGTGCTGTAGATAGTAACTTGGAGCTTTTTGTCTCTGTTCTCCCTTACATGCAAACAAGTGCACCTTGCATGAATTTGGAAATTTGACAAAAGCATTAGCAAATGAATAGTAGCACTCTTGTTTCATGATGCCTGAAGATGTCTTGACAATTATGGAAAATGTTTATGTCATTCTGTCAGTGAAAGTGTTCTTAATAAAAGCTGTAAATCTTGTAAATTTTCATGCAAAACAGTTTTTATGCTGTACCCAGTTCTGTCTGATGGCACTCTGAGGTTCAGACTCCACCCATTGTGCTCAGAAAACATTTTAATCTTACTAAACATCGTACTGTTAATGAACTCACTGAAGTTGATGTAGGTATGAATAAAAATAGATTTTGGTTCCTCGCTTGTTTTCAAGAAAGAGACCTACATTAAAAAAAACCCAAACAATTCAGCCTCCCTCCCTGTGTGTTGTCCTTGTCTCCCTCCCCCCCCATATATGAACATGCTATATTTTAAGTAAGTTCAGTTAAGTTATAAAAGCTATGTTAAAAAGCTCTGTTTAAAGTAGATGTCATACATCTCCTGCCCATGGCACAATATTTTAGCAGTTCATCCAACTCTTTATGAAAAGGGCTGTTTGTTATTCTGTTTAGCTATAGGCAGGCATAGATTCAGGTAGAGGAGGGAGAGCAGGTCACCTAGCCACACTCCATTATTAATATCCAACATAATGGCACATGCTTCAGGCCACAGGAAATGCATCTCTCTCCTAACAATACTATGAAAATTCTGACTAAATTGTCAGGATAATTTATCTATGAATTACATTTAATTATCGTGGAATTGTCTTCCCCACCCTGGCCCCCAAGCTTTAGGGGGCTTCTATCTGAATTAATTTCAGTCAGTATAGTTTTGATCAACATGCCAGCAGTGTCATACAATACAGTATCAAAGAAGTCATTACTTTTTTCAGCCGATTGCAAAATATTCCATTTGTACTTGCTGCTTGTTATAGTTTGACAAATTGAGTTAGAACTGCCAACTCTGCAAAAACCAGAGAGAAAACACATTGTAGGTGGTAATATGTTTATGCTCAGACACCATCAGCTGTTCAAAAGAGGCAGATGGATTTACCCTTCTTAAGCAAGAAAGTCTTTGCAGAAGAAAATCTGTTTTGCTGTCCATCTGCTTTGCTTCATGCAAGCAGTTCTTAGAAGGAGCACAGCTGCAAAACAGCACTGTAATCAAGAAGACAAGAAGTACAAACAGAGAGTTCTGTAAAACCCCAGGAGTGAAGAAGCACACTTTGTAAAGCTCTGTAAAATGTAAATGAAGTTCAGCCATATAATATATTGGATCTCAATTAATATGTACAGAATTTGTTTGTTTGTTTGTTTGTTTGTTTTAAGAAAGAAAAAAAAAAGATATTGGAATTGCCCTGATGTATTTGGCCATCACAAGATGTTTTGGGAATATGAAAGTTTACATGATTACAATTTGAAGTGCCAGAAATAATTGAAAAAGTGATTGGAAACAAACATAGTTTGGCATCTACTGTTAGCATTTTAGCCAACACTACAAGAATTAAAGAAATCCCTAAAGATTCATCACAGTATATTTCTACTAACCTAATGAATCCTAAAATGCTGGTGTTGCAATAGTCTGAAAATAGAAGAAAATACTCAGATTTTTTTCAACTCATCTGGTGGAACCTGGTTTTGTATGCAGGACTCGTACAGTAGAGAATTAATTTGCTTTTCTTTTTTAATACAAAAGTACACCTGGAGTATGCCTTATAAATATTCAGAAAATTTGATTTGCACTGAGGTCCAGACTACTTTAATTAAACTTTTATTTTTTAAAAAAGACTAGTTCTCTACTAATACAAATAATTTTACCACCTACAAGACTTGACCCTTGCAATTCTAAAGGTGATATATACTAGACTGTGAGTTGGTTAGATATCCTTACTGAGCTCTCAACTGAGCAGGTAGTTCCATTGAAGTTAATTAGTTTATTTAAGTTATTAAGTACTCAACAGTAAGAATAAAATTGCACAATATGCCTCTGTTATTTCTGGCTCAGTGGTGTCTGTGACCCCTTGAACTGTTAGCATGACTTTGAACGCCTTTCTTAAAAGCTGATATTTAAACACACACACTGCTTTTTTCTTCTTTCTTTTCTCTTCTTTTTCATGAAGCATTGAACTCAGAGGGTGCAGCTTGAGATAAGCTCTGCAAAGGACTGTGGGAAATACGTGAGAACAGAGAAAGGTACTGATACAGCTAGTGGTACTAAAACTGCAGTAAAAGTCACTTCTTTAAACCAATCTCTGAACAATTACTTCAAAGCAGGAACACCGTACTGTTGATCTGCTGCTAGTAAAAATAAATAAATAAATAAATTAAAACTAAACCTAATTCAAGCAGCTACAAAATAAGAATTAAAAGTCAGAACCTGAGATGGTAGCTGCATATGACATCCTTACTTAATGACAGCACTAAGAAAGAAGGACTATATGGTTTCCTCAGAAAGAACAGAAGATTTACCTCCTAAGTGGGTGTTCTAACTATGAGAATATTATAATAGAGTGGAAAAATGGGAACCCAGGAGCTAGATTCAAGTGGCAAACACTCTAACAGTCTTCCTCCACATACTTTGGGGAAACTTATGAAGCACTAGGCACCTATGCTTAGGCAACTAAGGTGCAAAGCTATACAAAGCATGTTTTGAATCACATGTAGAAAGTAAAGTTCAAGTGCAAACTTTAAAACACAAATTTAGAGTGGTTGTCATAAACGCATAAAACAAGGACTTATCAAGCATAAACAAGTGTCCAGCTTGGTATAGTGAGGACTACCTTTGCTATCAAGGGTTCTTATTCAGTCAATAGAGAGGAGTCAGGTATCTAACTTTCTCTCTGAAGTCTACATTTACCTTCTCTGCTTCCCTGAAGTTCTCCTGCAAGACAATGAGGAAGACAGGAGCACTGGGCACAAAATCCTGTCTGAAACTCATAGCAGGCACCTCTGTTTACCTGACATGAAAATGTGGAGTTAGTTGCAGCAGGTAACATCTGGGAAAGAAGAAAAAGGTTGCAGAAAAATCCTCCATTTATACTTTGCAAACAGCTCAAATTTACACAGAGGAAGTAGCTCCCAAGACACTGTTAGTTGAAAGGCTTAATTCTGGTACTTTTACATGGAAATGTGCATGCACTATCCTGAAAATAGATTTGTTAAAATTAAAATAAACCAAAACTACTTTATGTTGTTTTGAGACCATACAGATTTGATAAAAGTTAAATAAGTGGGTATTTTGCCTTGTGATTTTTTACTTTTTGTCCTGAAAGGCTTAGATGGTAACTCTTTATTTCTGTGGAACTAAAAAAAAAAGGGGGGGGGAGGGGAATGAAAGAGGAAGATTTAAGAATGAATGAAAACATTTATTCTATAAAGCAATATGTTTAAGTGGGTAAATTATCTGCCTTGTTTTCTGAGAACTGTAGTTTCCTTGTTTTTTCATAGGAAGGAAATAATGTAGAGGAGTCCTATTCCCTATTCCCATAACAGACAGACTAGAGAAAGTGTTTTTGCCCACTCCAGGACACTGCATTGCATTCCTTGAAAGTGGTCTCCTCTTTTGCCATGCAGTTATTTTGCCATGCACCAGTAAACATGGTGGTGCCATTGCCTATGAAAGGTCACAGGCTAGGTGTTAAGCTCATAATAAAATGTTGGGACTTGTCACTTTACCTGAACTCACAATTTTAGCTAGTAACAGCAATTTATCTGTTGACTGGATATCTATTAGCTTTGCAAGTGCTCACTCAGCTTCTCTTTGGCACATGATCTGGATAAAAATATTTCTTGAGGTAGGAAAGTGAGTGTAAATCTTTGGGTTTCTGTGTGTGAAATACACAAAACTGTCTGGTGAAGCACTTGCTCAAAACTAGTCATGTTAAAGAGGAAGATGGCCATCAACAGGATTAAACAATAACAAGGGAATTACAAAGGAGTCATCCTGGAAAGAAATACAGAGGGTGAATGGCCATGTGTGACATAGAGAGAGACAATGGAGAGGGAGCAGCAGCCACCAGACAGGGTCTGTCACCACCAGCAGTGTCCCCAGGACATCCTGACCTCTGCCCAGGCTGAGCAGCGCAGCCTCCCCATGGGGTGCCAATAGCAGCCAGCATCCACCAGTGGGCTGGCAGAGCAGAGGCAGCACACAGCGACCCCACTTTGGGGTGCAGGGACACCTCCTGGGGTACCTCCTCCATGGCTGGTGTGTCAGTGGGATTTCTGGAGCAGCAGGGGGGCAGATAAAGCTGGGAGAGCTGCATCTCCTGTAGGAGGGGTGTACACCCAGCGGAGGCCATGCAGCCAGGAAGGGAGTGATGGCAATCTCCACAGTTGGGCGTGTGCTCAAATGGTGTGAAAAGTGTGAATATGTAATGGTATGATGGTGTGCATGTATAGTCAGAACTTTTTGGCATTACAGAAGAGTCTTTAGATTTGTACAAAAATGTATTAGCAGTTTGTAAATGTCTAGGATTGAGGTTTATCTGTTTTATTGCTGGTACTGATCCTGAATATATGATCCACTGATTACTGACTGATTGCATACTTAATAAGCCAATAGACCACTTTTTGATCCCCAGCTGAGCAGTTTGTTTCTTGAATAATTACATACTTTTGGCTTTTGCTTAACTTTCTAAAATCTTGTGGTATAATGCCCATTACATATATTTTTTAACTAACAGATAGTAATAACAAGCAATTATTTTGTGCAGAAGAAACTGTCTATGGAGTGAATTACAGTATAGATAAATACAGGCCTAGGATTATATTGGAGAAAGGGGAAGATACCTGAAAATTTCCACATATATCATTCTAATTGTATATATTATATTGTATTATATATGTGTTTGCATAATTGTAAACAGATTAATAATCATTCTTTGGTAGACTATTTAAGCTTTAGTTAAACTAAAGTAATAACTCTTAGCTTGTCATATACAGTGTACTCTATGTAGTTTTTTTTGTGGGTTTTTTGTTTGTTTGTTTTTTGTTTTTTACTTAACTATTAGGTTTTTTGCATTTAAAGTTAGTTTTAGCCAGGGCTAGTCAAGTACCACTTCTTTATTTACCCTTAGTTCATCCTTTATCTGAAAACAGACACCTACAACTTTTTAAGGAAACTTCAGGTTCACTAAATCTTTGTTTTTCTTTTCTATTGTTGCTACTGTATATTGCCAATTAATTAATGTAAGACCAATAGTTCAAAATGCAGGACATTTACAGAAATTAACATTTTTTTAAAAGCCATTAAGATAAAATAAAAAGCCTTGGCTATCTTAGGGTGCACCTATATTACTGAAATAAAAGGGCCCACCACTGCTCTCTGGCACAAGAAGCCCTGGTCCATACAATGTAACTTTCTCATTCTGTGAAATATTCTGATTATGTGTGCTTGTCCAGAACAGTTATTGGACCATAATAACTTTAAAACTCTCCAGGAACTGTTTGGAGGTATTCTAACTGGCCAAAGACAAACATGTCAGGAAAAATCCTAATCATTTATCAGTAGAGATTGTTGAGTTCCCATATCTGGAAATATTTTCTATTTATTTTACTCTTTCATATTCATGTTTAAATCCTTTACCTGATAAATGTAATCTCCCTGTGGGAATATTTCAGTTACCTTTAAATGGGAACCTGATGTGGGAAGCTCATATTCAGGTGTATGTTAGAATTCACAGTTAACCACAGAAGTGGAAGAGTAAATTCTGTTATAAGTATTTTTTTTTTTTTTTTTTTAATATACAATTAGAAACAACTTCTGATAGATGATTCTTTGGATCCTGTAGAGTCTGATGTTTTTATGTATTGAAAAACAATATTTGAGTGAAAACTACAAGAGTTTTGTGACTAAATAAAAATAAATGATAGTATTATATTAAATACTTGTCATTTAATATTTCACATTAATTATACATTAAGATTGTACATCATGACACCTCAACCAGTTTAGAATGAGCTTTCTTGAGGCTTCAACTGAGGGCTTTACAGATCATTATTACAAACCAGTGTGTAAATTTATAAAACTTCACTGGTGTACCTTATAATTCTGTACAATGTACTGCATAGTTCAGTGTATGCACGTGCCCTTTGAACCATGCTTAGGAACTGAATGAAAATTGACTATATTTTCAAGAATTGACAGATGACAAATCCTTTTTAAATTAACAAAAAAGAGTCTGAAGGTCTTTCACTGGAAAAAAAAAAAAAATTGCTATTTGAGCACTGAAAGATTGATTTGGAAATTCATTACTAGTGCCTAGATTTGAAAAACAAAACAAAACAAAACCAAACCCGAAAAACCCCAAACAAAACAAACCCATGAAACTTTACTATTCAGCAGAGAAACTATATAGAAATAGATATATTTTTTTTTTTCATTATCTTCTCCCCTTTGCAGAATTATTGATTTTCCTACTTTTAATAGGGTTATCAACTTCATTTCATGTAAGGGGTAGATAAACACGGTGCAAAATAAATATAAATATAGTGCTCATAAACTAAGCTATATATTAGCTTAGTCAAATTTTACATGAAGTAATGGACATATTTTTTCTTGACTATCAATTTGACAGTATTTCTGGGAGAGATAATACTTGATAATCAGATAATTAATTCTTAAAAGAAGTTAACCTACATTGAACAAGTCAAATTGCATGTTAGTTTTTTAGCTTTCAAGAGTTTATACCGGAATCTGACATACTTTTCTGTATGTATCAATACAGTATTAAATTAAGACATGTTAGAAGAACACTTGAAACATATATCAGAATGTACTCTCAAGAAATAGCTGTTTATCTCACTAATACTACTAAACTCACATGTCCGTACTGTTAACAAGATCCATCTTTGCATTCTTACCGCTTCTATTATATACAACACAGAGACAAAGATGGTGATAGATGATTGTTAGTGCTTGTCACTGGAATAGCAAACAGAATTTCCATGGATACCTCTGATTACAATTTTATTTATTTATGTCAGTACTTTTGTTTTCAAATGGATTTTTGTTGGAGCAATGAGATATTTTTAAAAAATAACATTGGGAGAACAGTTAATTAAAGTTTGCTGAGTTTTATACCAGTGCTAGGTTTGATACTATACAATAGTCATTATGTATTACACAGAAATAAAAACTATTTTGCATATGACAGATTTTAGAAAAATGTTAAAATAATCCTTGTACCTATACAACAAACATTAATTATATTACTCCAAAATTAACAGCTTCCTTCAAGGCAAATTTTAAATCATTTCCTTTCCCTGTTTCTACTGTGAGTGTATGCTGAACAGTTAGTGCAGTTGCCAGACATAGGACAAGATAAGTAGCAGAGGGAACAGAAAAAACCCTTTTTAGGGGTTGGAGGTGATACTATCAGGCATAAACAAGGAAAATCAGACTGCCTGCTTCAGTTTCAAATTATGTCTTTGATGAGGTCTCAGACTTGATCACCTCCACCTTGAGGAGGAACCACCAAGGACAGCAGCCATCAGCACTAGTGATACAACATGAGCTCCATAGCATTGTGTACTCACAGCTAACCTAAAGAAAAGATTGTTGAGGAGCAGTGTATATAGTACAATGACAATTACCATAGTGTATAAATTGATCCTTATCACATGTTTTGCTAACGAATGAATGCAGTAAATTTTGGCTTTAAAATTTAAAGTTAATTAATTTTTTCAATCTTGTAAACACTCGCAGCTCCACAAACTTTGATTCCTTAACAAAAGTAAAGATCCATTCAGTTCCAACAGTTCCTATAATGTCATATACTCTATGAACTTAAAAGAAACTAACTACACTGACAGAATAAATTGTGTCATGATTCCAAAGGTATCATGTAAGATACAAAGAAACCAAGAGGCAAGTGATATGTAGTGTAGCAGCTTTTGAGGCGGCTAGGAAAAAGACAATCTAAAAATGTACTCAGCACTAGTGAGGCCACAGCTCAAGTACTGTGTTCAGTTTTGGGTGTCTCACTACAAGAAAGATATTGAGACCCTGAAGCGTGTCCAAAGAAGGGCAACAAAGTTGGTGAAAGGCACAGAGCATAAGTCTTATGAGGAGCAACTGAGGAAACTGGGTTGTTTAGTCTGAAGAAGGCTGAGGGAAGACCTTATCACTGTCTACAACTACCTGATAGGAGACAGTAGGGAGGTGGATGTCAGTGTCTTCTCCCAAGTAACAAGTGATAGGCTGAGAGGAAATGGCCTCAAGTTACACCAGGGGAGGTTTAGATTGGATATTAGGAAAAAAATTCTTCACTGAAAGGGTTGTCAAACATTGTAACAGGTTGTCAAGGGAAGTGATTGAGTCTCCATCCCTGGAGATATTTAATAAGATGTGTAGATGTGGTGCTTAAAGACATAGTTTAGTGGCAGACTTGGCAGAGTGAGGATTATAGTTAGTCTCAATGATCTTAAAAGTCTTTTCCAAGCAAAATGATTCTATGATTCTATAAGCCATGGTACACCATTTAGTTTGAGGCTACATAGTGGCCTGGAGCAGGTCAATTTCTCTGTGCAAAAGTAATCAGAAAAGCCACTTTCCAAAGCACTAAATATGCATAAGACCAAAGCAAGTGTTAATTCAGAAAGGTTTAGGTAAAGCAGTTGCTAGAGTTTTTAAAGAACAGGTCATTAAATCCAAATGTGTTGAAGTTTGGGGTTTGTTTCTGTTTTGTTTTGTTTTGTTTTGTTTGGTTGCAGTTATAAATCCTGGAAATAAAGAAAACTCAGGCAGTCAATAGGGAAGCACTTGTAGCACACACTGGATGGGGGTGGGAGGAAGATGAGAACTTTTTTTTTTTTTTTTTTTTTTTTAAACATGTGTTGGAAAAGATAAGCCTGGAAATAATTTAAAAGGAAATTGGTTGTGTTTGCTTACACTGTAATAAGGAAAACATTATTGTTGCTAATATCACTATTAACATTATTGAACAATCAAATACTTGACTGGTAATTATTTTCTTCTCCTAACAAAAGTACCCCAGAAAGGCCCCAAATATTTGATATGGACTGCAGGCTGAAGTCAACTATGCCCATTAGTTAAACTTTAACACAAATGTATGCTGAGTTTGATATATATTGCAGCTTCTGGGCAGATTATTATGGAGAGATTATTGAAAGAACATTTTATTGCTATTATTCTTCCTACAGTAAATCTAATCGTAGTAGAATAGCATAAGCCTTGTACATAACAGGCTTAAGTACAGGATTACACAGGAGTTAAAAACACAAGAAGAACCATATTAGGGCAAAACAAATGTTTAATGCAGACCAGCATGCTGTTCTTAACAGTGATCTACAGAATCTTACAACAAAAATGTAAGAAAAAAAGACAAGTGAGTTTGTCTTCGGGATATACTCCAAGCTTCTAATCATTAAAACCTCGCTGGACTACTGTGTTTAATAGCCTAAAGGTATCAATTCTGAATTTGCATAATTTACTTTTGAACCCACTCATACTTTTACAGTTACTTGCCAGTATATTTCATAAATTAATCTTGTTATATATAAAAAAGTTGCTTTTAAACCTGCTACTTTATTTTTTAGTAGGAATGTTTTTGTAGGTTTTTTTGGGTTTTTTTAACATCATGAGAAGTAGTGAACAATTCTTCGTTATTCTCCTTTTCTACCTATCCATGAGTTCAGACCACTAACACACCCTCTGCTAGCTTCTGTTTTCCAAGTTTATGGATCCTAGTCTACTTACTTTTCTTCTTATAGAAGTAATTCTGTACCTCTGATCTCCCTTTTTTTTCCTTTATATATATTCTATATTTTTTTTTCTATGGTAAGAACTTCAAGCAATTTTCAAGGACTGTATGCCTCATAGATCTCTATGGTAACAGCATTATGTTTTCTATTTCATTCCCTTCCTTTTCTAAGACTTCCTAACATTATTTGCCCAGTGACAAATAATGACCATTTAACAGATGCTTTTGGATAATTATCCACAAAGACTCCAATATTCGTTCACAGTCTGCTAAAAGCAGCTATATAGGCAATAATGTAGAGTGTTTTTCTCTTCTCTGCACACTTATGAGACTTCAGTGAGACATAGAATTATTAATGCAGTTCTAGTGGTCGAAAGCATCTTTGGGGGTATCAGGCTTTTTCACTGGCAACATACAATGCTATTTTAAGTTCCTTAACTGAGAATAATTTTTGATTTTTATATTAAGATAATTAGCCAAACTATATTGTAAGTAGAAATTTCATCAACAAGCAGGGAACTCTCCCTCCTAAATAAGAAGGAAAGTATTAGCTAATTTGAAAGTACTTCTTGAAAATTTTCTTACCCAATTTAGTAACTCAAGAATATTTTCATTCAACAAAAAAAGACTTTCACAGTTTCAGTTGTTCTCATATCAGAGAAAAAAATAATAATTTAAGAGGTTCAAAGTTAAAAAAAAATGAGAAAAAAATATTCTTTTACACCAGTTTATTTTTTTCAATGTAGTACATGGAAAGTAACCTTCAGTTATTTAGAAGCTTTAAACAGTAGTACTTACAGTATCTTGGAAGGACAATAAGCCACTATCTGGTTTTGTATCTGTATAAGTAAACAAAATCCAATAAAGAATAGATTTGACAAATAAGAAAGTTAAGGACAGATGATGAACAACTCATAGTCACCTCTGCTCCCTCACAGAAATCCAAAGTAAATAATAATCAGTGGAAACAGTACTTATCTCTGAATCTATTTAAATAAAAAATATCACATCTCAGAATCAAACCTTTTTGGTAATGCAAGAATGAAGAATAGAAGAAGATAGACTTTTTAAAAAATTGTTTTATTCTTAAATCAAGGCTGAACAGAATGTACAGCAAAGAGTTAAATTAAGAATGAAGGAAAGGTGTAGAAAACTGAATAGTTCTGAGCTTTGATCTTTCAGAAGTAAAGATTTTATGTACTTGGATTTGATTTTCCTGATCTATATTGTGCAGTTCTGCTTTCCTAATCAACATTTCTTAGATACTGTTTTACAACACAGGCTCACTGCACTTCCATTACTCCAAGAAGTAAAGTTGAGATTCAAATTTTAAACACCAGTTCTTTTGAAAACAAGCTTAAATATAGCACTGACTATATACTATGCCATCATCACTCTCCATACAAAATTGTTATATTAATAAAAAGAAGTTTCCATACAACTGCATTTTAACCACTTATTCAGTAAAGCCTGTTTGCTAAGCATAAATTTTTTTTTTCTTTTTTTTTTTTTTTTAAAGGAGTACTGCTTGTTGGTAAAAATAAATAAATAAATAAAATCAAGTAAAACCAATAGGTATTCATGCCACACTAAAATTTAATCAAATTATAATTTTTGGTTCATTGTTCTGCCTGAAAAATATTCAGTAAAATGAGTTTGTCATCTTGACATTTCACAGAAAAGCTTTAAATAAAAATAATTAAAATTAAAATTTCCTTGCTTAAAACAAGACCATTTTCAATTCAGACAGTTTAACATATTGGGGTGCTGAAGTATAGTTATTTTAAATGTGATATGTGAACTTCAATAAAAATTCCTTGAATAAAGTGCTTTGTTCAGAAACTTTGTGTGACATTTGTTTCCTTTAAAAAAACAGAAACTGTGGGATTTAAGAATTCAATTTAATATACCTAGAAGTTCTAGATTTTGCCTAAATTTCTTTTAAAAATTAGTAGCTTTTCCAGAATTTTACAGAATTATATCCAAACAGATTCCAGTCCATGTGATGTTAGCAGTGATAAAGATATTGGACATTAAGATCTCACTACAAATAAATACTGCAGCCATCCTTAATCAATATATACCATTCATTGCCAGCAATGAGTAAGGCAATAACAAAAAAAAAAAAGTATACTCAGAACAACTGTGTGACAGCCATAAGGCTGAAAAAGAACAATAGCAGAATAGATTTTTTTTTTAATTATTTCTGAAACCACAGAAATTATGTTAAAAGCTTATTTTTATTAATAAAAACTAATTAATACATATATATATATATATATACATACACATTTTTTTTAAAGGCATGATAATTAACTGCTGCCTGTATTTACAAAGAGGCTTGGTCATTCTAATTCTGCTGGAGATGAGGCAGACGCGAGGAGGCTTATCCCAACATGAAGAAAGGACACACAAGCATGTGGTCTAGAATGGAGCCTTGGTATGCTCCAGCGAGTTCTTTGATCTTGATGTCACTACTAATGAAACGAACAGTGCCAGTCCCCCAGCACTTGTACTAAATTATCTATCCTGATTATTTGCTGGAACAGTTGCTGGTGCCCTTTCATCCCAAACTGACTATCACTTTCCCAAGCAGCTCCTGAACATATTTCAGGAACAAGCACAGGTCAGTAACGATTTCTGATACACAATCTGTAGTGGTTTTGTTACTTGGGAGGGCAAGAGAATTTGACAGTATTATGTACTAATTCATACTGGTTAGTGTCAGTACCAGAGAATACTTTAAGGTTTGTTTAATTTACTAGTATATTAGAAAGCCAGAAAAAAAACCCAGCGTATCCTACAGGCTGTCTCTTAATTTAGAAATTGCTATTGATTTTAATAATGCTGTTCATTTACCCTTTGAATGTTTACTTATTTCTACTATTGTTTTCTGCTTGTAATAACAAAAAAATTAATTTCCCCACACAATGTTGGATGTGCAGACCATCTATTTTTTTCTTATGAAAGATTTTCTGCACCTGGCCACTTTTATTAGTGCTGCTGTCTATGTTTTTAAATTTATTCCCAAGTTGGACAACTATTTTTTATCTCTAATGAAGTTATCATTGTAATTAAGATTGTTTAAAATTCACTTAATCACTTTAAAGGTGTCAAGACCTGGAAAGTTAAATGATTTTAATTTTTTATAGGTCTGTCACTGCAGGAAAAGAGCACTGCCAAGCTTAGTTTATGAAGTGGACCAAAGAAGGTATAGGCTGGGAGAGGGAAAGCATTTCACTCACACAGACACTTGTACACAAACACACATGTACAAGTAACTGCTACAGCTAACTGAGACTGCCTCAGTCACCACAGCAGTTAGTCAGTCCAGCCCATCCTGGGGAGATGTGACACTCAATCCCACCAGTCAGGCTGTGGGCAGAGCTCAGCACTAATGCCTTGAGTCCTTGGCTTCCTTCTCTGTTGGAAAGTGATGTGACAATATGGTCTCTGTACCTGTGTGGGTTTATAACCAGATGTCAGAAAGGCCACCAACTAAATCATTCCATGGTGATATAATGGGTTACCTCCTTGCTTGCATTGTACTGTCATCCATTGTTCACTATATTCAGTTACTCAACTTTTCATTAATCAAGATCGTGACACTTAGGTCTTGCCAAGAAAGCAGAAAAATTTTACAAAAAGAAGCTTCACCCTTTATGGAAAAAGTCTTACCTTAATATTTTCCAATGATTCTTCTCTTTTTCTTCCTTATAATAACAGCAGACAGCCTGAAAATAGGATTATAAGACTGAAAGTCAGTGTAGAATATCCAGTTAAAAATGAAGTTATATTTTGAAACACTCTTACTAAAGCTTTTAAAAATGTCATTCAAAAAACCAGCCAGGCTCTGAACTTGCTTTTCTTTCCATCCCCTAAGCATGAAAGGTTGCTTGGCATTTCTTTTAAACGCTACGAATCAGAATGTTGCTCAAAAGAGAAAAGCACCCCTTTCCAGAGGAACTTTGATTCATAGAGTTTTAGTAGATTAGAATTCTCAGTATCATTTACATTTTATACAATGAAGAGTTAGATAGTTGAATTAACCTAAGTAAAGATTATATCTGGAAAAGCCTTCCATAAGGTAAGAAAAAAAATCAAAGTATTTCTAACTTCTCTTTATATGTTAAAATAAATATCATCAACTTCAGTAGTAACAGACAGAAAAAGGAAGAAAGGTACAATTGATATGCATCATTTTCCCTTGCATGTTAGTGCTTTTACACTAAAAATCTTGTTATGGATAAGAGGAGCACACCTCATATATGAAGTCAATACTTTTTTTTTTTTTTTTTCTAATTTAGAAAAAGTTTAACCAATACATAATAAAGTTAACAATAGTGGTCCAGTATCTGTGATACTTGGAAGGACATGTGGATAGACAGAGCCTATGTTCCTTTAAGAATACGTGGTCAAGAGCAGTTTAAATGCAAAAAGGGGATAATGAGGAAAGGAGGAAACCATAAACAAGAACATACAGGGGCACAAACCTGACTGTCCAAGAATAAGGGAGACAATAATAGACACTAACAAGAACCAAACCTGCTCATTTGTTCTAATTGAATTGTACATATAATGTGTGAATTATTATTTCAGTAAGATTAACTGATGGAGGATCATGTCAAATGGGATACTATGGAAAAGGGGGATACCGTAAACAAATCATACAGACATAAAAATGACAGACAAACATGATGGAGACAAACACAAGAAATTAACCTTGTCAGCCACACTAATCAATGGGTTGTCAAGAAACTACAGGACAGCTGGAACTTTGTAACTAATGAGGGTCCAGGGTATTGGAGTGTGTCACTGGTGCTGCACTAGCTGATGAGACAATGTGCAGAGGAAGGAGGTCTGTGAGGAACAAAGGGAGGGAAACACAAAAAAAGGGCCAGTCTCGTGTAAAACATGAACGGTCAGTACATTTATCTGTCTGAGTCATCTGCCTGATCACCACAATCTGCCTGTCTTCCATCTTTTCTTAACTCTCTCTCTGTGTAATTTCACTATCTATCCCATGTGTGTCAGAGCTGGGACTGTTCAGCCTGGAGAAGAGAAAGAGGAGAAGAGGAGAAGAGGAGAAGAGGAGAAGAGGAGGAGAGGAGGAGAGGAGAGGAGAGGAGAGGAGAGGAGAGGAGAGGAGAGAAGAGAAGAGAAGAGAAGAGAAGAGAAGAGAAGAGAAGAGAAGAGAAGAGAAGAGAAGAGAAGAGAAGAGAAGAGAAGAGAAGAGAAGAGAAGAGAAGAGAAGAGAAGAGAAGAGAAGAGAAGAGAAGAGAAGAGAAGAGAAGAGAAGAGAAGAGAAGAGAAGAGAAGAGAAGAGAAGAGAAGAGAAGAGAAGAGAAGAGAAGAGAAGAGAAGAGAAGAGAAGAGAAGAGAAGAGAAGAGAAGAGAAGAGAAGAGAAGAGAAGAGAAGAGAAGAGAAGAGAAGAGAAGAGAAGAGAAGAGAAGAGAAGAGAAGAGAAGAGAAGAGAAGAGAAGAGAAGAGAAGGTTCAGGAGAGATGTTATCAATGTGTATAAACACCTTATGGGATGTAATGAAGACAAGGGAGACAGACTCTTTTCAGTGGTGCCCACTGACAGGACAAGAGGTGAAAACTGAAACACATCAAATTTCATCTGAATACAAGAAAACAATTCTTTAATGTGAGGGTTCTCAAACACTGGAACAAGTTGCTCAGAAGTTGTGGACTCTCCATCCTTGGAGATGTTAAAAACCCAACTGGATGTGATCCTGGGCAACATTCTATAGCTGACCCTACTCAAGCAGGGCACTGGAGTAGATGATGTGAAGAAATCCCTTCACCTTGAATGATTCAGTGATTCTGAGATCTCTCTATTGGAATTAAATAAAAATTTAGGTTTTGATAAAATAACTAGGGTAAGTAAAGGCAGAAAGAGATCAGAGACAAGTATTATTAAAATCATACACCTCTCCTTAGTTTTTAGAGGGGGAAAAAAAGCCACAAATCACAAATAACTTTGTCTTATTCTTTGTATTGGACTAATAAGGGTTTGATACATGAAAATAAAAATCCTAACCCTCTGACTCTCTGAGAATGATAAATTGGTAACTGTTGTTTTTTTTAAAAAAAAATCTATGTGTTATAATGTTTAAAAGTTATCAGTATTAGTGAAGAAAAAAATTCCTATGAGAGGTTTATTGTGTAGAAAGGATACAGAAATTCTCTGAATAAAGACAGCTTATGAATTCCTGACACTGTATAAAAGATGTAGGCAGCGTGTACATCCATTTAGGGTATAATTCCCTCTGTGAAAAGTCATCAGAAACCTATAAAGCATTTAACTCCCACTTACAGTCTATTTGAAGTGTTTAAATGGGACTTCAAGACTGTCTATGCTCTTCTCTGATGATCTTTACCAGACCAGCCAGGGGCTGATCAACAGGCTGATTCATATGGATGTACTTCTGTAGCCAGCAAAGTGATTTAAAGAGGCTCAGCATAGATCTGGAAATATCCATTATAGATGCATCAGCCTGAGAGAATAAGGGCCATATTCTTCTAATGGAGACTATATTTTTCCATATTCATTAAAAAGATAACAATAATAATCCATCACTTACTGATTTCAATAAGTATCATAAATTATATTTATGTAATGTGGCAAATATTTCTGATAGTCAAATGGTATTTTTTTAGTAACAAAACTCCTCACATTTCCAAGCTGTGTTAGGCGTCATGTCTCATCCTTTAGATGAAACTAATATTAAGAATTCAGATCTTAACATTACAGAATAATCAGACAGTTACTCTTCCTAAGAATATCTTGGAAACCAAACTAGTAGAAAGCTTTCCTTTTTCCTCTCATTTTCTTCCTTTTTTTTTTTTTTTTTTAATAATTAATATACAGATTTTTCTCTTGTATTTTTGTTGTGCTGTGATTATTCTTCCTTTCTGTGTAGCCTTTCTGTGAAGAAACATCCTTCGCCCAAATAAAGTTCAGAGTCAGCATGGGCTAAATGTAAAAAGCAGTGCTAATACTACTCGCAGATACATTTTCCCACCATCAGCACCCCCCCAAAATTCATTGTAATGAAATAAAAATATTTGGTTTATTTTCTATTCCTGGCAATAGCCTCAGGATAATGCAGCCTGCTCATTTCTATGTGCAGTGGAGTGTTTAGGAAATTATTCATCCTTCATGAAAAGGAAAAGCAGTCCCATGAGGAGGTATAAGCTTGTATACATGATATGCCATCTGACTTCAGTGCACTGTATATCTGCCTATTGCATATGCGCTGCTTAACAGACTTTAAATTGTGGCTGGGAGAGAAGAGTTATTCTGCTCTTCATCACTAACTTATTGCAGGATGAAATACTAAATCTAAAGTTTTCCAAATTCGATATCTAGAGCTAAATTACTTAATCAAAGTACAAATATCTCAAAGTATTGATATCCCAAAACTAGAAACACCCAAAGTAATCACCTTCAATTTAACTTCACCCCAAAAATACATTGCATTTTTCTGTAAATCACACATATAAAACACAATCTGACACTTACCTGTGTCCAAAAAATGTCTATGTAATTGCAAATTGTTATATTTTTCCTCCTGACAACACTTATTTAATAACTCAAACGAATGCTCCTTCTTTTTTCAAGCAAAAAATATGTGCAAGTGTAGCATACATTTTCTGCATTGGTGTATAAAATGAAACACTTAAGGATTAATATGCAATAAATTAAATAATAAGTATGTGATATTTGTACATCAATTTAATGTACAGATGTCCCTTAAAAGAAGAACAGAAATTCAGCATTGTATGTTGTGTTTGCCAGGAGAGTTTATGTTAGACATCTTGCTTTCCTCATTTCCCAAATTGTCTTCCCTCTGCAGAAGAGTTTCGTGCTAACTTGTTGTCCTAGTTTCCCAGTTTATTAGCACAGAATATTTCTTGGGTTTTCAAATTATTTTTCGTTGGGTTTAGTGAATTATTTTGCTAGAAAAAATTAATCAGGAGTTTTTATTAAAGCAATTATAAAGTACCCAGAAATATTCCAGTCGTCATTCTTTCAGAAAAACAAAATAACAAAAAAAACCAACAAAACAAAACAAAACAAAACAAAACAAAATCAAAAATGCACATATTAAATTCTCTATTCATTTTGTCGACATCAGGCTCAGCAAAATAGCTCTTCAGACACCAGTGACCACATTGTGCAGGAGGTCTATTTAGTTGCCTGAGCACAGGCATCTAATCTAAGTGAGATGTCACAGCTGGCTTCAGGTCTGCCCCCACAATGGCAGGGTCATTTATGCCTGGTGACACAACTGCTAGAGCTAGTTGAATGTCTCAAATATGCACAGGTATCTCAAATGGTAGTTGAAGTATCTGTTCTGAACTGATTAGGCAACAGATTTGAATTCTGTGCTCACACATATATGCAAATGTACCTGTATATAGTCTGGAGCTGAACTTCTAAACTGTAGACATCTAAATTTAGATGTATGACTCTAGAGCTGAACCCTGAATAATTTTTTCTTGTAAAACTAAAATGCCTAAGCTCTGAGTTTATCTGCAAAATTTGGTCAATCATATGTAAAACGAGCTTACATGACGGCAGGTCAGGATTACTCTAGATGTAGCTCAAAGTTGTTAAGAAGGAGTGTGAAAATGACATATGGAAAAAAGTTAATGTGCTTTGCAACACTCATGTTTTCTGGTTCTAAAGGAGTCTGAAAATCCAATTTTATTCTTCGGCAGGAATAAGTCAAGTCCTAATTTGGTCCTAGTCCATTAGATTCTGCAGTTTGTTAGAAGTATGTTTGCTTGACGTTGGAGTTAGTCACTCAAAGCTCCTTTCTTAGTCACTGGAGAGAAAGAGATATGTGTTCAAACATAAGAATCTAAAATAGGTCAGTTGAATCAGACCCTCTAAGTGCCTGTTCTGCCCATTGATTATATGAGAGTTTAGCATGACTAGTTCAGATACAAATTCTGCATGGTGGACATCTCTTAGGTGAGATTAATCCACTCTGCCAATTTATGTTCAATGAGATAAATCCTTCACTAAGAATATCAGTTAATCTTTTCCTTTTAGCACCTCAAAGGAAACAAATGATTTATTACTTACCTTCTTGAGAATTTTACGTTCAACATGGTAATAAATTGAGAGGTTTTTTATAAAACTGAAGGGAAATATTTTGATATATGAATGAAATTCTGTCTCAATGCTAGAATGGTTAAATTATGTTAATTTTGGGGGGAATAACAAAAGTTTGCTTCCAGCAGTCCAGTGATCTATAGAAATGTGTTTAATTTGTTTTGATGTGATTCTGAAGATCTATGATAAAAGTTTGTTCTCAGTGAACATACTTTTCAGTTGCATTATACGTAACCCAAAAAGCAGCTCCAATACCTGAACAATTTGCAGTGGAGCACTCCAGCCCAGAGTACCAGGGGTGCCAGAACTGGAGAACCTCAGGGGGAGCTGAGAGATTTGGCAGGAGCCTGCAGCTTGTGTGACAGCTGCTGACAAGATCTAGGAAGGGCCAGGACCAATGGCAGCCAAGCCCCTCAACATGCATAAAAGAGGATACTAGGGTGTGCTGAGACAAGGAGTGTCATGAACAGGGTGGGGAAATAGGATGTGATGCATCAACAAGGGCGTGGTGTGGCAGTTTGTGCAGCAGTTTGCCTGGAAGGGTGCACACAAAGGGAGCTGTAGCTCTGACAGCTCGACCAGGGACCAGTGATATCCACTCAACAGAATGTCATGTCTGCTCTAAATTTTGCACCTGCCACGGCTGATGCTTTTGTCCAGAGAGAGCTCTGGTGGGAACACACTGCCAACCCAGTGCCAGGCTGCAGGATGTGCCCTGCTCTTACCCCAGTACCGGATGGCAGCAGTGACATCTGCAGGAGGTACACCCAGGTAGAGGAACCCCTCCACTTAGTGTCAGAGCTCCGGGAGGAGGTGAGTAGGCTCAGGAGTATCAGGGAGTGTGAGAGAGAGATAGACTGCTGTAATGGCACCCTACGTCCCCTGGGACAGGCCTCCCAGGCAGACAGGATGCATGATACAGAGGATTCCGTATCCTATCTCCACCCAGCAGAATGTGGTGACATAAGGGATAGAGTGCAATGGCAACAAGTTCCTGCCTGGTGCAGCAGGCACCTCTCCTCTGTGACTACCTCACCTTCCCAGGTGCTCTTGTATGATAGATACTAGGTTCTGCAAGTGGAACTGAACAATAATGAGGTTGATGGTTCACCTAGGTTGGAGGTGTCACCAAGGTTAAGTCAGCCTGTGCCCTACGTCAAATCTGCTTCCATAAAGAAAAAAAGACTGGTCATTGTCATAGGAGACTCCCTTCTCAAGGGAACAGGAGGCCCAACATGCAGACCAGACCCACTTCTTAGGGACGTGTGCTGTCTTCCTGGGGCCCATGTTAAAGATATGATGAGGAAACTTCCTACTCTGGTACGGCCCTTGGATTACTATCCATTATTGATTTTTCAGGTAGGCAGCAATGAAGGTGCAACAAGAAGTCCAAGGGCAATCAAGAGACAGTTCAGGGCCTTGGGATGACTGGTTAAGGCATCAGGAGCACAAGTAATGTTTTCTTCTATCCTTCCAGTTACAGGGAATGATGAGGGAAGAAACAGGATGACCTAGCAGATCAGTACCTGGCTCTGAGTTTGGTGTCATCAGAGGTATTTTGGATTTTTTGATCATAGTCTACATGACACTAGGCCTGCTGGCAACAGATAAGGTACACCTGTCTCAAAGGAGGAAAAAGATCTTTGCACAGGGGTTAGCAGGGCTTATTAAAATAGCTTTCAAATAGGTTTGAAGGGGGACAGGGATAAAACTAGGTTCGCTAGAAATAAACATGGGGATGGTACACCAGTGTTTGAGGAGCAGTGTGCTAGCAAGGTCCTCTGGTCTGCCATATCAGTGAAGGTAGGGAATGGAAATCCAAGCAGCAGCAAAGATACAAGGTTTGTTTATGTGTTAGAAACCATGGAAGTGGGTGAAAATGGTCACACAGGAATTAGAGTTTCTCCCCCCAAAAAAGGTGGTGGGATCAATAACCCAACTGAAGTGCATCTACACCAGTGCACACAGCATGAGTAACAATCAAGTGATCAGGCCCAGTCAGTGTGGGTTTATGAAAGGCAGGTCCTGCTTGACCAACCTGATCTCCTTCTATAACAAGATGAACAGCTTAATGGACAAGGAAAAGACTGTGGATGTTGTCTTTAGTAAACTGTTGACTTTAGTAAAGCCTTTGACACCATTTCCCACAACATTCTCCTGGAGAAACTGGCTGCTCATGGCTTGGATGGGTGTACTCTTCTCTGTGTGAAAAACTGGCTGGGTGGCTGAGCCCAAAGATTTGTGGTGAATGGAGTTAAATCCAAGTGGTGGCTGGTCACAAGTGGTGTTCTCCAGGGCTCAGTTTTGGGGCAAGTCCTTTTTAACATCTTTATCAGTTATCTGGATGAGGGGATTGAGTGCACCCTCAGTAAGTTTGCAGAAGACACCAAATTGGGTGGAATTGTTGAGGACAGGGAGGCTGTACAGAGGGATCTCGACAGGCTGGATTGATGGGCCAAAGCCAGTTGTATGAGGTTCAACAAAGTTAAGTGCCTGGTCATGCACCTGAGTCACAATAACCCCACGCAATGCTCCAGACTTGGGGAAGAGTGGCTGGAAAACTGACTGGAAGAAAAGGACCTAGGGATTTTGATCGACAACCAGCTGAACATGAGCCAGCAGTGTGCCCAGGTGGCCAAGAAGGCCAACAGCATCCTGGCTTGTATCAGAAATAGTGTGGCCAGCAGTACTAGGGAAGTTATTGTCCCCCTGTACTTGGCACTGGTGAGGCCACGCCTCAAATAATATGCTCCTTTTTGAGCCCCTCACTACAAGAAAGACATTGAGTTGCTGGAGTGTGTCCAAAAGAGGGCAATGAAGCTCTTAAAAGGTCCAGAGGGCAAGTCTTATGAGGAGTGGCTGAGGGAAGTGGGGTTGTTTAGTCTGGAGAAGAGGAGGCTGAGGAGAGACCTTATTGGTCCCTACAACTATCTGAAAGGAGGTTATAGCAAGGTGTGTGTTGGTCTCTTCTCCCAAATAAGAAGTGGTAAGACAAGAGGAAATGGCCCCAAGTTGCATTGGACATGGGAGAAGAGGAGGCTGAGGAGAGACCTTATTGGTCCCTACAACTATCTGAAAGGAGGTTATAGCAAGGTGTGTGTTGGTCTCTTCTCCCAAATAAGAAGTGGTAAGACAAGAGGAAATGGCCCCAAGTTGCATTGGACATGAGGAAAAATTTCTTCTCTGAAAGGGTTATCAAGCATTGGAACAGACTGCCCAAGGAAGTTGTTGAGTCACCATTCCTGGAGGTTTTTAAAAGACGTTTAGATGTGGCGCTTAGGGACATGGTTTAGTGGTGGAACTGGTAGTGTTAGGTTTATGGTTGAACTGGATAATCTTAAGAATTTTTTCAAACCTAAATGATTCTATGCTCTATGATTCTGTGATTTTTTTTTTTTTTTTTTAATTTTATATGTAAGAGCAGTATTTTTCTAAATTAAGATTTTATGTGTTTTGGTCTAACAGCTGTTCATAGGTTTTGTTTTTAAATACAGAAGACAAACTTTACTAATTCCCATTAGTAAATTTCATCTTCAGTTTTTCTTAAATAAAACACATAGATAAATGAAAAATACCTCTGAGCTTACTGAAGAAAGATGTTTAAACTCAATCCTCTAGTAAGGATTAGAGAAATAAGGACAGGCAGAGGAGCCCCTCCAACCTAGGTTTCTCAGAGTACAGGGAGGACCCTGACCAGGCCGCTCCCAGGGCCACCAGGGAGAACAATGAACCACTGCTATTGCTATCAGGCAGCCCATACATGATTTCCAAGAGGAACTAGGCAAATAAAATATCCCCTTAAAGGATCACCTTGCAGACTGGTAGAGTTATTACCTATAGGAGAATAGGATTCAAGGAAAAGGACATTTAAGGATTGTGTATAACTTATGGTATATTTTTAAGCAGTTTGTAGGAATGTGAGGAATATTCTTGGGTGTTTAGAGGAAGGCAGGGAAAGTAGATCAGGGATGAAAAAGCTTGGGAAATTAGAAAACAGAGGATAAACACTGTGGGTTATATGTAAATAGATTGCTGGTCTATACTATTGCGTGACCATGCCCTGTACCTGATCACAACAGTATGTCTGGTCTTCTTAGTAAACTGTATTCCTTCTTTTTTTTTTTTTTTAACCCTGAGCGATGAGGCACTCTATTTTTTTGTGCCTGTGTATTGTGATTTAAACTGGTAGGCAGCTGAGCACCACACAGCTGTTCCCTCACTCCCGCCATGGTGATGAGATGGGGGAGAGAATAGGAAATGTAAAAGTGAGACAACTTGTGCATTGAGATAAAGATAGTTTCATAGCAACACAGAATTAATTTGGTTGGAAATTACCTTTAAAATCATTGAGTTCAACTGTAAACCTAACACTAGGATACCTCTGGATAGATATTCTGTCAGTGGACTTCAACCTTGATCAGTGGAGAGGAGAAAGCTATCAACCCATCCATGACTGTTTGAGCACCGTGTTTTCTTTCTTTGTTGATCTGTGTGGCTAGTCATGTGTATGTACTTTGTGTGTATGTGTTCACGCATGTGTGTCTATCAGGACTTTGTGCTCAACATTGCCACTGGCTGGACCTGGGGACTTGGAACCACGGCAACCTCATACTCACCAGACTACTGTATTTGGTAACTTAACATTTAAACTGTTGATGCTGTCAACATTCTTTTTACATATCTTCTCCTCACTACTTCATTTTTTTTACTGCAGTGGAAAATGGAGAATAAGATAAACCATATGTCTGATTCCAGGATTTTTACTGTGTACATCACCAAGATTTCTAAATTAAATCTACAAAAAGCAGACCATCAGCAGAATGCTAGCTGGTTCTTTCATCCCTACAGTATAAGACCTGGCTAGAGAATATAATTTTACTTACAGAAATGGCTCATTTTCTTTCCATCCCAAAACAAAATGATAATGTGAGAAGCCTCATAAGAGTTCTTTTTCTCACAAATACAGAATGCCATCTCCCTCCAGAAATTCCACAAACAGTGGGGCTGTACTACAGACAACTTACTACCTCTGGTATGCCAGCGTCCCCTGTTGGGATCCAGTGAAGTGAACAGGAAGAGGATGAATGAATTGGGCACAATGATGATGTACTCCTGGTGGGTCCATTCATAGACAGAGCATAGCAGTCAAAAGCATTATTTTCCAGGCGTAGCAAGAAACAATAAATCTGTTAGGAGTTGGAGGAACATTTTCTCTACATCTTCCCTTAGGATAAACACAGTGACATTTCCATAACAGATAGAAATGGGGAAAGGTATTTCTCATAATGATGCTTTGCTACAGGATCTTATCACTTTATTATGTTTACAAAAGCAAATGCTGGTTATTCACATCTTTTCAGGAAATGAGGCAAATGTGTCCAATGAAGAGCTATTTATCACCCCCTTCTTTTCTTCTAAATAAATGTTTTAAGTATTTTCAGAAATACTGAATAAGTTATCAGAATTCATCTACTAGTCTTCACTAAAATGATAACACCCTTGCCAATCTAGTATCGTTCTTTTGGGGAGGACGGGAATGTACATCTGTGTACTAAAACTACATTTATTTATACTTGATAACATGAAAAGAGCCTTTGACATGATGAGGAGTGTTGCTTAGAAGTAAATTACTCTTTAGGAATTAAACCTTCAATGACACTAAGATTTCACCTCAAAAAAAAACCCCAACATTTTTTATGAAGCACTCAGGAAATCATTATAATCTGAAATCTGTTGCTTTCTCAGATGGAAGATTCAAAACTTTTCACAGGAAGATGTTAGTGGCAGAATTTTTTTTTTTTTAACTTTTATTTTCAATGAAGTTGACATATATTTTACTAGAAGAATATGTTAATTAATTGCAATACCAATGGGATTAGGTAAAATATTCTAGATGATGTACAATGTTTCATATTATTAAAAAGGAAAATCTCTTCTGGAGTAATGATGAGGGATCCTTTTATCCACTCCAAATTCTAGCTCACTTTCTGAAATATTTTTTTTCCAAGAGATAGCCAATATTTTCTTCAGAGAATTGGGAGAGACTCTCAAAAAGATGGAGCTGCTTTGATGTCTGAGTCATGCACTGAATGCTGAATTAACTAGTTCAGTGAAGCAGAATAGTTCTACTTTCCCTCCTGTGGTAGACATGTCTCCCTGAGGTTGAAGGTGGGGTAGGGGGGTGTGGATTTATTGGAATAATTTCCTCATTCTGCTCAAAGATAGCACATATGTAGTTCAAATCTAAAATATTTGTTGTTCAATGTATGTTGTGATTATTCATCATAATTGAAACACTAGAGATTATAATTCAATTAAATAATTAATTTACATTGAAAATATTAATGTGAATGCTATCAAACTTATCTTTCAAGTTCTCCTGAAAGTGTCACATAAAGAAATTCATAGAAGTGAAGGCTATGCTTACAGATCCGTGTGAAATGTTTTGACAGTTTAAAGATATTTTCCCCTCCTTTCTTCCCTCTCCGTATCACCTTTCCTCTACTTCCCCTTATGTCTTTATTGATGAAACTGAAAAGTCCTGAAAACTCTATCTGCCCTGCAGCTTCAAGGAAAAATTCTATTCCTTCAAATATTAGAAGTGCAGAGGGTAAAAGAACATAAAATGTGTACAGTATTGAGCCTGGATTGCAGGAAACTACTTATCCTTCCCAAACAACCCATCTCTTCAAATTAATTTGACACTAGTCAGAGAAATTATATACCTCCTCCCTGTGTTTCAGTTGACTGTAATCCAATGCCTAGCAGCATAATCTTGACTTTAATTTCTTGGAAAAATTGTTGGATTTTGAAAAGATCTGTGACAAAGTATGTAGACCACATACTTGCAAGATAGGAAAAGTAAAATTGTAGAGAATAAGATTGTTGAGATAAGGATAACTGGAAAAGTCAAAGACTAAAGACAAAAACAAGTGGCATTGAAAGTGAAAAACTAAAATGTTCAAAAGGTGGCAACTCAGTAACATCCAGGATCAAACTCTTTCAAGGACCTTCTTTCCTTATGTGACAGCTGCCTAGCCAGCAGAGAGTCACTATAGATCTCACTGGGTTAGTGAGCATAACAGTGCTGAACCTTCTAGCTCATTAGTCTCAACTATATTTCTAGCCAATAAGTAATTTACTTTTCATTTTTTACTTTGTATATGACCTATTCACACAGACTCTTAGTAGAATCTGCCCAAAAAGACCCAAGATGGGAGGTTTACAAGGTAAGTAGAAGTCAAAGAATTTTTAATTTGTATCAACAGGAAAATGCTAAAGAGGTAATGAACCTGTAAGAAATAAGGAGGGATATAAAATCAGGGTGTTTCTCAAATGGCTGAAATAATGAAGTACTTTTTTTAAAAATCAGAATTTATCAAGAAAAGATAAATTAAAAAGGTACACATAATTCCAAAGCAATGAAGACTTTGTCAATACACAGTTTGATAAGAGGCTGTTGAGGGAATATAATACTCTTAAACAAAACATGGTACCTACCACTTGGCCTGGATTATCTGTGTTCCTTCAGCTCAAAGGCTATTGAGCCACTATCAATTATTACTGAAAATCAGAGAGGTAAAGAGAAACCTCTTTGTTTTTGAGGAAAATCATAGGAAGGGTTTTATTTTCAGTATTTTTTTGTTAATGATTAGTAATGTCTGTTACTGACATTTCTCAGTGGGTCTGCACCATGGAAAGCAAAACAATGTGTGTCAGCAATGCATGCATTTCATATTTCAGTGAATATCAGCTATGACTGCCCCTGTAATCTAATATGTACCAGCCATGAGTGCCCCTGTGCGCAGAGTACTTGTATACTAGCTCAAAGGTTAAAGAGTAGTGTGGGCTTGGAATGTACAAAATAAATTGAGATTGCAAGAAATATCTTGAATATTTCAAAACCATGACCTTTGATCATTTGGACCTGTGATTCATGAAGCTGTGTGTACCGAGGGCAAAGCAGTCCTTTATTGGTTCTTACTTTATAAAAATGTGGAAGAGCTGCAGTTTTACTGTAAAAGACAACGATAGCCTAGAGCTCAGACCACCTTGTTATGATGAGTGAACTTCAGATCCAGGTGCTGGGTAAGGTAAGAAATGTGCTTTAACTGAGGAAGATCTCACCTTGGAGATAATTAAATATACGTAAATAGATATCTCTTGAGACAGAGAGCAGTATAGTTAATGAGTATCCGTAGCTTAACAACTCTGGCAGTCATTTGACTGTTCTGGTTATTCTAGTATGTCTAACTTTCTACTGTTTCAGTCTTTATTATTCCTTGTGTATGCATCACAGAATTTTAAACTATGAACCCTGCAATAAATTCTGATTTAATTCAGTGCATGACATCGATAACACTATAGAAATTAATTATAATTATACAGTGAGTGAGGCTGTTTTCAACACCACCTCCACCTCAGTTGTCATGGATTCTAAAGAAAGAACTGAGTGTAGCTTAAGACAGGCAACTGTAGAAAGAGAAGGAAAAAGAAGATGGCATCATGATTAAAGAAATGGAATAAAGTAACTGGAAAATAAATGTATGTGGCAGAATCAGGTTTAGAAGTGGTTGGGTTTAGATTTTCCCATTAATGTCTATTTTCATTTTTTTCAGGACTCAGAGATCTAAAAAAAAAGAAAAAAAAAAAAAAAAACAGAAACAAAAAAATCTTAAAATGAAACCAAAGAAGCATAGAAAAGAAGAAGCATTTAAGTGATAGTCATTGGATTCTTCCCTGTAGTGATCCTAACCAGAAGACTATTGCACATCAAGGAGTTAATGATCCATATACAATTAACCTGAGTAGGCACAGGCATGTGCTGCATTGTTCTTACCTTCTGGCCAGTGGATGAACTTAGCTGGCTGCAACAGCAAACTGTATGTGACTCCCACTTGGCATCTGGCCATTACACCACCTGCATGTATTACCTTTTCTCAGAGTGAAGCAGCAAGCTTTCATGTAATAACCCTTTGCTTGACAGTGGAAATACTGAATGGGGTTGGTCACTTCTGTGACCATCTTACAAAAGCTCTCAAGACTAAAATGCTCATGAACCTCTCCCTGGATGGGGTCTCTGCTGTGTGTCATGCCCTGATTGGAGTTCACTCAGTGCTGCATAACTTGGGGTTCTCTGCATCTGGAAAGGATGTAAAACTATCTACATTATCCCCTTTTTTTATTTTTGTACTGTCTCCTATAAATGGTATTTTAATCAACAATTATATAATCTGAGTGTCTCTCTACTGGGATCCATAACAAGCACCTGCAACAGGGCTTTACAGGCCCAACTAATTTTAGACATCTGTAAATACCTAGCCAATAGAAAATTACATTTCCAGAAGAAAAATAATATTTTAGTTGAGCTGAATTGGTCCAAGACAGTGCCAGTTATAACCAATGGAATTTCAATGAATATATGTTATTATAAATGTAGACTATCTAGCGTTTTCATTGGTAGGATTCAGATATATATCTAAATGTATGTGACAGCATGTCAAAATGTGAGCTAAGAATTCAATTCAATTATGGAGAAAAATGGATAGCATAATTTTGTTTGCTTTAAGATATACTCCTGGGCCTCCAGCTGCTATTTATATTCCTTTACTTATTTTATCTAAATATACTGATAAAATAAATACAGCTGTATGCAATTAGTAAAGCCCTGAATAATCCAAATGGGTATTATTTATTGTTAAGGTGTTTTCTTTTAATACAGTGAGTTTGTTTGGTGCACCTCAAAATACTTTGTTGTTCTTGTTGTTGGTTTTTTTTGTTTTTTTTTTGTTTTTTTTTAACAGACATCCTAGTAGTCACTGGCCATTGTTTCTGGTAACACACAGAATGTACCACATCACTGCATAACTGGAATATCTAGACTTAACTATACCTTAAAATGATGTTTGTAACAGCAGTAAGAACCTAGCATAGTTGAAGCCTAAGCAGTTTAACAAAATTAAATAAAATCATGTCCCAGTAATTTTTTACAACTACCACAGATGTTGAATGCTGACTATCTGCACAGCTGTGTAAACCCAGTGTTTGCTACCAGCCTTGACCATTTTAAGTCCTTCAGCTTTATTCCATTATGTATTAAATATGAATTAATGACAGAGTAAAGTTGACCTAACAGAAAGAAAGATATTTATTTCATTGTTTAATAGAAGAAATCTCACAGGTGTATAAACTGGTTCATCTTCTGTTTAAACTCTACCATCAGTTCTGCCTCCTTATTTTTCAGAAATTATACATTATTTAAATCCACATTCCTAATATGAAACTAAAAGTATCACAAATTTGACTGCTGATGAAACTTCTAAAACTCTCTAAGTGTCTTTTATGGGCAAATTTTTATGAAATTCCTGGTGTAAACAGTATTTTTGGGAAAAAACAAACAAACAAACAAACAAAGGCTTACTTAAAAAGAAAGATATTATGTTCCAAATATCAGTAACAGGTAATCTGAAAGAGGCAATGGACATTTTCTAAAATATAGCAACAGACTATACACAGTGTAAAATGAGATTTAATCTAACCTTCCTGTAGTTCTTTTTACTAATTTTTTAGCATAGAACTTAATCTGGTTTAAACTTTGATGTGGTCACGAGCCATGGATTCACTTCCTTCCCTAAGGTAACTTTTTATTATACTGGATACCTCAGAACATTAAACAAAATCTTAAATATCAATTTTATACACAAGTATTACAACTGACATCAAAGGTTCTTGACATTGATTTAAATTAATTTCATGCTTGAAAGAAGGATGCTGTGATGAATTTTATATTATAGAACATGTGAAGAATATGTTATTCTGGTATTTAATTTAGAAGTTGTTATTCCAGTATTTATTTTAAATAAAAGTAAAATGCATAATATACAGAAACTATCTCTTAATTCAAAGGGAATATACATAATTTAAATATAACTAGGTTCAGTGAAACTAGATTATTTTATCAACTCAGATGTAAATGTACACTAAAAGATAGGTGTGATGTATATATTTAAATAATCAAATGAATTATAAGTGTTAACAAAATTTCAAGTCATAAGAATATTCCTCATCCATCCTTAACTCTTTGTATCTTCAAAGGGTTTAACAATATTGACTAGAGCTTGATATTGTGGATTAGTATGTAGACTCTTCCAGTCTGCAGTATAAGAAATTATTAAAACTGAGAATATAGTCTCAACCTCCCAGTCAGGCCTGTTTCAAAAAATACTGAAATCAATTAGGCTATTCTCAAGTATACATTTAATTATTGTGCGGTGATGGATCGCTTAGAAGCAGTAGGATTGTGTGAAGACCTTGTAAAACCACAACCCCTGCTTCTGAATACAATATGACCTCCACAGTGTAATTCCAATGACAAGAAAAAAATGGGCATTTTTTTTCGGTATGCATTTAGGTATGCCCTGAAGCATTATTGCAGCATAGTTCAGTGGTCCAGCCATCAAATCTTCTAAGATCAGCAGAAAAAAGTAGAGATAACCTATTCTGGTGTTTCACAGCTAATGAAGTGTAGTATCCTGAATTAATGGTTCTGCTAAAATGTACTTCATATGATCTGGGATTGTCATTTCAACCAGAATGAACCAGAAATGGTATTCCACCACATTATGATAATTTGAATAGGTGCTTGCAACTGGAAATTATAAAAGCAGTGTTCTATGACAGTGGTTCTGAAATTTGAAATGGATTTCCCATGTAATCCAGTCAGTGGTCTGTCTGAAACATTAATGCAGTAACATTATTGTAACTTTTTTCATATGTTTGAATGACTAAGTAGTTGAAAGTTTGCTACTTTTCTCCATAACACTTCCAAAATAAAGTGTTGAAGTCATTAATATTGTGGCTCCAGTCTTAGCACTCAGCAATAATTCCAATTTGTCATCATTCTATCACCATTTAAACACTACTGTATTGTTCATAGTGATTACTTAAATTAATTCCAAGTATTGAAGACATATTTTTCCCACTAACAGTTAGATATTTAATTTGTCCCAGAGGCACACTGGTGGTATTTCCAATCTCAAGCAAGATAACTGCATGAATAGAACAGTAACTATAGCAATTGAAAGCTATGTCCTTGTTGCTGTGCTGTAGAAGAGTTTGTCTTACATTTTGTAACAGTGACATGGTGACTTCCACGTACTATTTTCTTCTTGCACATTTAAGAGACCGAAACATTATGGACTTTAATTACTTCTTTTTAGGAGGATGTAATGGTGTAACTGCAGCAGCTAATCCCCACTCAGTTGCTTGCCCACTTGCCTCTCTGAGATGGGGAAAGAGAATAGGAAAAGTAAAAGTAAGGCAACACATGGGCTGACGTAAAAACATTTTAAGATGTTAAAGCAAAAGCTATGCACACCAGCAAAGCAAAATAAGGAATTAATTCAGCAGGCATGTGTTTACCTGTTTCCAGGAAAAGTAGGGCTTCATTATACGTAACAGTTACTTGGGAAGGCATATGCCATAACTCCAAATGTCCCCGATTTCCTCCTTATTCCCCCATAGCTTTTGCTGCTGAGCATGACACCATATGCTATGGAATTTGGATCAACTAACCTGACTGTGTCCCTTCCCAACTTCTTCCTGCCTCATTATGAGGGGAGCATGAGAAGCAGAAAAGGCTTTGATGCTGTGCAAGCACTGTTCAGCAATAATTAAAACATTGGTGTTTCATCAACACAGTCTCCCATCACATATCATGTTGGTTTCTCCTTTCACTAATGTTTTCCAGACTAGGTCAGTTACCACCTGTATTTGTAATGGACCTGCAATAATTGATAGCTCTGTTGAACAAGCGAGGCACAGTTGGAGAATTTTGCTTTTGGCTATTTCTTAGAGCTACATACACAACACTCTTCACGCAACATCTGAGAAGGAGATCCTCTTACCTCGAATAAAAATACAAAGGTAGGTAAAAAATATTATTAAAGGTATATTCAGTACTGAGTAATTTCACTTTTTTTTTACCCCCTTCATTTTTTTAATGTGAATCCCAGGCTTAACTAAATCTATGATTATTTCTTCCATGTTTGCACTACAGTATCTGAATTAAAATATTATCTATCCTGCTACAATAGGGGCAGGTTAATAGCTTCTTATGTACCACTAAGATGACAGGTTAACAACTACTTGCATAGTCAACATGAATTCTGTACAGCACAGAGCAAAAGTGGAACATTTTCTGGATATTAAGCTCAATTCTTCACTGCATCAGCCTCAATTTTCTATGTTCCACTGACAAAATAGAGCCTTCCAGCTGGTAGCATAATGAGCTGGACTAGACCAATTTCACATAAAAATTGACTGTAAAACAAGATTTGAATTCTAAAGGTGCAAAGCATGGATCTTTCTTTCTTTCTTTCTTTCTTTTTTTCTTTCTTTGTTTCCTAATCAGAAAGATTTTAAACATTTGAAAAGTTGTTAACACTGTGGATTCTTCTTTTCACTCATTTCATCTCCATCATCTTTGCTAAGTCATGGGAAATGGGAGAGGTGCCTGAGGATTGGAGGAAGGCAAATGTCACTCCAGTCTTCAAAAAGGGCAAGAAAGAGGACCCCGGTAACTACAGACCGGTCAGCCTCACCTCCATCCCTGGGAAGGTGATGGAACGACTTATCCTTGGTGCCATCTCAAGGCACATCAAGGATAAGGGAGTTATTAGGGACAGTCAGCATGGCCCTACTTTTCCTGGAAACAGGTAAACACATGGACCAGTTGGAACAAGTCCAGAGAAGGGCCACCAGGATGATCTGAGGGCTGGAGCACCTCTCCTATGAAGACAGGCTGAAAGAGTTGGGGCTGTTCATATCTCATATCTGAATTAGATCTCTTTATTTAAAAACCTTTCAGTTAACTAAGGACATATTGTAACCATGTACATTTAGTTCAATACTATCCAGCTCCTTTTATTTTCCTTCAGAATATCATTAATATATTCATCTTCAGATTATTCTTTGGGGGATAACATTCAACATACCTTGCAACATAGGCAACCTGATTTAAATTGACAAAGAGTCTTAATCTCTCAAGAACAAAGTTAAGAACAATCTACAAAAATTCCTTTAGGTATTCCATACCATTGTGAGAGAGTGAATTCAAAAAACCAACAACCAATATTTCTAAACCCACATTTTTCACCTTACCTAAGCTCCAATTTAAGAGAACACATGAAAATGTGCTTTCATTTTCTTGTTAAAATTTCTTTCAATTAAAAAAAAAAGAAAAACAAAACAAAACAAAACAAACCTGTTACCATCAATATACTTCATAGATGCTTTAGGTACCCTATATATAATAACTAAAATAGCTTAAAGTCTATACAACAAACCAGCTCTGCCTATTTGTATCCACTGCCAACATTTTCATTATCAAGTCACTGTCTCCAATTCTATCTTTTCCTTATTTTTTTTTTCTAAATTAAAATATGTATTTTATGTGTAACTGATGAAATTCCCCTTTACTGGTAGTACTGCCCACAAGAAACCAAGTAGTAAGACATTTCATGGAATCATAGTACCACTGAAGTTGGTATCAACTCCATCCTTCCTGCTCAAGTAGGTTCAGCTACAGAATGCTGCCCAGGACCAGAAGCAAAGGGAAGGAAAAGGAGCACCGCTAGTTCCAGGAAAAGGCCCAGCACCTTCAACTGACATATGTACAAGAATTAAAGAAAGAAAGAAAGAAAGCAAGAAAGAAAGAAGGAAAGAAAGTCCCTCTGTGTGTCAGGTGATATTACACTTCAGCTTTTTGTAACCTTTCCTGCCCCAGTAAGCTTTATGAATTCTGGTTTTAAATCTATAGGTCCTCTTCTCCATACTCAAAAATGTAGAACAATTTAAATAACTCTTTCAAATCCTCACACACTTTTAATTGAAAAGAAAGTAGTAGAAAACATTTATTTTATTCACATATGAAACAAACATACCACCTTTCTTCTAACTATTAATCTTGAGCCTATGCAGATAGTGCAACTTTATTTTCTGTGTTAAATTTGGCTTATTTTCCTTCCTCAGAAGACTTTCAGCAGTAGTCAACAACTGATAGAATTTGGGCTCAAGTCAAAGTTGTATTATGAATCCAGATCAAAACTAAATATACAGTTTTAAACAATTCGCCTTAAGAAAAATATTTAAGCATTTGAAGTGAATTTAATGTGTTCATTCTTGAAAATAACAGTCAGCTTTCAGGCTTGCATAAGACACCTTTTAAGAAACCTTAAGGACAATATTATGAGTCATTTAGAATCTGGTTCCTTTTTCTCTTTTCCTTTATTTGTGGAGTCAGCCAAAGTCTTGTTCACATGATTTATTTACCCAACCTATTTTAGTTCTGCAGATGTATTATTAAAATATTTACACCTTTTCATTCCTGACTTTTCACTCCTGATAACCCACCTACAGAACCTGTCAAAATGAGCTGAAGTTGTGCCAAAATCTTGTCACAGGACTGCTTAGGCTAACAGAGACCCATGCTTCAGCATGAGATGACATATAGACTTCCTCATCACTCAGGCAAATTCAGCATTGACTGTTTAAGTCTTATTTTGATGATAGTTTCAGATATAGGTAATAATTTCCTGCTCATATACACAGGATTTTTAGTGGGTACTTAAGGTATTAGCTTAATGAAGAGAAACTGCTATTGATATGAAAAGCTTTGATTCAAAAACAGGACAAGCTGACCTGAAACTGGGATGACTTCACTGTCTTGCCAAATGTACATGTTCTGATAAAGTTTATAATGCATTTTGCATATGTATTTAAAAAGTAGTGGAGTTCAATTCCTAGGCCTGTTGTACTCACTCTGAAAGCCAGTAACTTCCCTTAAAAAAAGAGAAAGAACCTTCCAACAAGATTCCATCTCCCACCAAGAAGAACAACATCTAGCTGATGTATTGTTCATTTCAGCTGATGCAGTGGGTGTTTTAATTACCATCAGGTATCAAACCACTTACAATTTATTGTGTATTGCTATATTTCTACACAATATGTGTTCAGTAGCAAACTATAGTGTTCTCACCAGTCTTCTGGTTTTGATGCCATAAACAGTAATTCTTACCCTTCTGATAAATTCCGTGAGTTACTGCCTTAGGAAAAAGAACATATCTCTTGTTCAACACTATTCTTCTGCATAGACTACTAACAAAACCAATAGCATAATCATGCTATTTGTTCACCTCTGTTGCTTTTACCTACAAAACTCTAATATTAGTTTACTACTACTGTGAAGTAGTTTTATTAGAGCTGTTACATATTGTTGCTACAGGATGTATTATTCAAGTAAAGTGAAACAAGGATATTTAGCAAAGACTCTGAGCCTTTGGAGTTACATTAAAAAAGTATGAAAAGTAAAACTTAAAAAAAAAAATACTATACCAAGAGGGACTATTTATTTTTATATGATTTTGTCTTCAGCTATAACTATTAGGTCAGTTTTAAAAATACAGAGTTATGAACCTTATGCATAGAGGTACAGAATTTTGTATTTTGGTATTTGTTTTGTGGTATCCTCAATAAAATAATAAAAAGGTAAACTCCCCCTGAAATTTGATCAGTATCTGAACAAAATATTAGTTCAAATATTAGTGCAACAACAATAATATCTCTGCTAGTAAGTTATCATTTCAATGAGAACGGCCCCACTACAGATAAATTTGTCCTTGTCCATTCCTATAAAACAAATTAAATCAGATCAAGCATGTTTAAAAACTGCCTCAGGTTGAAAACATTTTTTTTTTTTTTTTTTTTTTTTTTTTTTTAATCTTACTTTGGGAAAACACAATGCAGCTTCAGAAATATTTTTGTTCCATCATTCTCAGACAAAGATAGAGCCCTGAGCTTAACTCCAATTTTTCCCTGAAAATACATAAGGTTTACAATAGGACAGTGTCCGCTTCCATGTACAGTTAGGGATTGCAGAACAACTGTAATTTGGTGAAACATTGTGATCTCAAGCTACATTTGTCTTTGGCCGATCTTCAATTCATCGATTCTTCTTGCAAGTCACAAAATACTTCCTCTTTTTCTCAGATAGAGACTAAAGTAATCACAGTTTCCTTAAGAGAAGGACATGAAGGGACAGATTCTCAGCTATTACAAATTGGCAAAGTTCTGTTACGTGCTGCTAAGACCTGTCAAACTACTGCTAGAGACTCTTGTCAGTAGCTATACTTAATATTCTGCTTCAATGAATTATACCTTTATTTTCTTTTTTTTTTTTTTTTTTTTTTTTAATCTTACTTTGGGAAAACACAATGCAGCTTCAGAAATATTTTTGTTCCATCATTCTCAGACAAAGATAGAGCCCTGAGCTTAACTCCAATTTTTCCCTGAAAATACATAAGGTTTACAATAGGACAGTGTCCGCTTCCATGTACAGTTAGGGATTGCAGAACAACTGTAATTTGGTGAAACATTGTGATCTCAAGCTACATTTGTCAGTGGCCGATCTTCAATTCATCGATTCTTCTTGCAAGTCACAAAATACTTCCTCTTTTTCTCAGATAGAGACTAAAGTAATCACAGTTTCCTTAAGAGAAGGACATGAAGGGACAGATTCTCAGCTATTACAAATTGGCAAAGTTCTGTTACGTGCTGCTAAGACCTGTCAAACTACTGCTAGAGACTCTTGTCAGTAGCTATACTTAATATTCTGCTTCAATGAATTATACCTTTATTTTCACATAAAATTTGTCAAAGGTAAAAAAAAAATAAATATTGTGACGCCGTCACCTTTCTTTTATTAGGTTACAAAGAAAGTGTGGTATTAAGTTGTGGTGGGTTGACCCCAACCAACATCCAAATACCCACACAGACATTCACTCAATTCCCTCTCCTGTGGGATGAAGAGAAAAGAGAAGGAAGATTAGAGGACTCATGGATTCAGATAAAGAGAGTTTAATAGGGAAAACAAGAGCTGTACACTCCAGTAGAGCAAAGAAAGATTTTATTGCCTACTTCCCATCATCAGACAGATGTTTAGTCACTTCCTGGAGAGCAAAGCCTCAGCATGCATAACAGTTGCTTGGGAAGACAAAAACCATAACCACAAATGTTTCCCCTTCCTACTCCTTTTCCTCAGATTTTATTACTGAGCATGATGTTGTATGATATGGGTTATCCTTTTGGTCAGTTGGAGTCAGCTCTCTTGGCCGTACCTCCTCATAGCCTTTCACCAACCCCCAACCTGCTTGCTGATGGAGGGGAAACAGATGAGGACAGATAGATGGAGTGGGAAAAAGAAGAAGCTTTGATGCTGTGCAAACACCCTTCATCCATAGCCAACATATGGGAGAATTATGAGAATCTTGCACTAGATGAGAATTTTTCCAGGATGCTGTCACATGATTGTTAGAAATCTCTTCAGGATATATTATTTCTTTCATCTGCAAGTATATCCTGTAGTATGGCTGCATTTGTAGCAACAGCCTACATTTTACTGACTCATTTCTCTGTTTCCTTACCATCACACAGGAACCTTTTTCCCTTGTGCCAAGAGGAGAATTACTTCTGTTGCCTAGATATGTTTATCTTTTTCCAGCAATAGCAAAAAATCTAGCAGTTACCAGAACGTGGCCCAGCTGCTGTAGTCTAGAAGGTAATAAGACAATTGTGTCTCCTGGTGCTGATAAGGACAGGTGATAGTAATCAGGGACAAGTTGTTTGGCTTTGGTTCAGTATCCCAGAGAATATATGGCAAAACCTGTTGTCTGTTTTCAGTGACCTGTTTCTTAAGCATCATATGTGGAAGTCAACAAAGAGAAAGCCGCTGTACAGCTGAGACCTTTTAAAATGGATTGTTACAGTAATGTTGAAGAAGGAGCGTTAAGCACAAGTGAGAGTAGGCAGAAGTTTGTGTTGGTGTAGTGGTTCAGTGGGAGGAGGAATATGGCATCTGATTATCCCAAGGCTTCTCATTATAATATGCAAATATGAACTTCAAATGTGTGAATTATCCTCCAGAAATAACAAGTGAGGTTTTCCTTATTTACTTTGCTGAATTGAGGCCTTAATTACCATGCAATTGCTGCAACTATATATAAAATAAATACAACAAAGCATTTTCCTGTGACATTTAACTTAGAAGTAGTACAATGACATATATTTTAAGATGCATTTGAAATGTAGAGGCTTAAATATGCACTAACTTCTTATTGTTACCAAAACCTCCCAAGAATCTTGGAAAATATAGCCTTTAATATTGAATTGGAAATGTACGTGTTTTAAGAAGCTGGAGCTTATAATTTCGCATCCATTTAGTACATGTTAATCACCATTACCCAACTTCGCACTACCTAATTTTATCCCCATCAGATTGTAGTTGTGCCACTACTGTGCCATTCAGAGTGCTAGTCACTATCATTACAGTGAATCACAGTTACCTAGGAGATAACCCAATAAAACAATCTTCTTGATGCAGCTTCTCCAGTGAAGTAAAGTACAGTATAATAATACCCTACATTTATATGGCACTTTTCATTCCAAAGCACTTCACAAATTATGTACAGAGAACATCACAAATCTGCAGCAGCTTCTAAGTAGTGAAGGGCATAAGGCAACAAGCGTACAGGATACAGCCTGAAAGCAGGAAGAAATTTAAGTGACACTTTTCCTTTTATTAAATTATTCCTACATTTCTAGTACCTACACACACAACAAATAGCTCTATTTATCATTTTTTTTATGGTGTACATGGAGGCAAAAAAAGAACAAGAGACAATCTGAGGGGAAATAGCACAATAACTGGGCCAATTGGGCTTAGTTTTGAACCTGGGGCTTAGAGTAGATATAAACCTCATGTTCAGAGAAAAAAGGTATTCCACCTACTGACATGCAAGCGTGATGTGTCAAAGCAGCTTGTAATTGTTACAGCTCATTTCTTAGAAATATAGATTCAAATAACTGTTATTTTACATCCAGTTCTTTAAAATCCCTGTAATCTAAATCACATAATATTGCATAGTTCACAGATCACTTGCAAAAGTCTGAGATTCTTATAGGGGGGAGACAAGACAAGGTGAGAACATTGTTAACCTTGCTATCTAGCCTTCCATCCCATTTCTCCCACCCGTCATATTAAAAATTCAGCTTCATGAAAGACAAAAATGTAACTTCTTTCCATCTAAAGTTACCCAAAATTTAAGTTTGACTGCATTGATCACAAGTATTAAAACATAAAATTTAAGTATCTGCAAATTCTTCTTGTGTAAGAAACATTGATATACCTCTGGGTTTGCAGGCTTTCTTTATTTTCTTTATTTTGGGGGTGGGGGAAGTGATACATTTTCTCTATATCCCATGTTATATACATGACCTGGACTTTATTAGTGATATAGAAGTTACTAACACTAACAGTTTTTCAAATTTTAAATTTTCTGCAAAGCAAGCATGGGAAAAACAGAAATCTAGAAACACATAATGTATACATAAATGGTATAATAACCATCAAGAGAAAGGAGAACAGTATCATTAAAAAAACAGAGAGATTACATAGAGATTGAAATAATTGCATCATTGATTCAAAGCATAAGTAATCATATTTCTTCTGGTTCTGAAGTTACATGAAATTGTGATATTTTATGTGTGTAGCACACATTTTCGTAGATGAGGTATTTTCTGTTTAAATACTTAACTTTCTCAGTTTCCTTCTTAATTCTTCTTAACCAGTTACAAACCCAAAAAACAGTTATTTATAACAAAAAGTTATAAATTCAGTAAGAATCTTGACTACTGTCACTGGAATACTGTAAATAAATAGGTGTGAGACTGTGAAATAAAATAATAAGTGATATAATAACATGCAATATACAAGGTATTGGTGATGATCTGAAAAATATTGAAAGTAGACAGAAATCCATTTCGCTTGGATACATCTGTAAAAGCAGGTCTAAATATAGTCAACTGGAAGTTACCAATGTTGTAATTTAGGAGTAAAAGTGTAATAGAAGGTATACACCTCTAATATTATAATGTCCTGGAAATTACTAAATTAATTGAGGTAAAATTTTGAGGGTAGTAAATACACAATATAATTTTATTCTAAACAAGATAGAGAAACAGTTTCCTCCAAACCTCCCTGAGAACCTACAAAATAAGCAGAATAAAGACAACTTTATTAGATACTGAAATGAGCATCCTGGTTACAAAGTTGTGCATTAGATATAAAGTCGCAATAAACACTTTTAAGGAAATTATTAGTTTAAGTAAAGGCAGTTATGAAAGTGGCATGGCAGATAGGTGCTAGGTTTTATTACAAATGTTCTCATAAACATACAGGCATTAAATTTACCATAAACATTGCTTTAATAACACTGGAACAAGAAATGTTTGCTTCCTGTAACTATGGTGGTTTTCCATGATGTGTAGTTTATAATCTCTATTTTTTATTTTTTTTTTTAAATATAGTTAATCTTGTGCATTTTTAATATTCTAAAAGAACTAGCTGAACACATATAGTATAAAACTTAACATTGTATGTATCTTGATAATTTGTCTTAAAGCATATGAAAGACAAAGGGATTGAATTCATCACTGTTATTCAGCCTCAGGGCTTGGCTTAAGTTTAATGCCTGTTTTATCTAGTCTGGCCAATAGTACACTTCTGAAGATCAACTGAAAACCATTACATAAACTGACAGAGAACATTATACCTAAGAAATACCAGTTGAAGTAGATCAAGAGTCTTTATTGATGTGATATCTGATACACATTTCCAAGATGATAAAAATATATACAGACTCCATAACAATTTAAAGGTAAATAAAAATCTAAGGCTAAAACAGCCTCTGCTGTTTGATCTCTTATGTTAATGATTTTGTATGTTGTGAACAGTGTGAGTTCCCAGAAGTGAGAGGTTGACTGAAGTATTTTACCTCCCAGAGTAAGATGTCAATATGATGCCCCTCCTAATCTCTGCAAGCAGTAGCCTTTTGACCTGGACCTCAGCAGGACCTGAAGCAAGTCCAGCTCTCACGTACTTATACATATCTGTATATTCTCATATCTGGTAGCTGCTCAGAAGGGGAACAGAGTGGATGTTTCTCATGTTCCACCTTGACTATTTCCCTTAAAGTATCAGAAAGATATTTCCTCACTTGTTTTCATTTTATCTGGTTTGAGAGACTGCTATTCACCACCAACATTTATCATTATGATAACTTGGAAGCAACATGTTTTATCCTTCCATTCTTCCATTTCAGGAAGATATATCCATGCTATGTAAATGTACAAACACATATACATTTAGATGTTTCAACATAATTAACTAAAAAAAAAAAAAAAAAAAAAAAAAAAAGGATTAATCTCCTCTTTAAAAAAAGTTTCTACTTTGACATCTGATACTACAGTATTTGCATAACATTTTAATTCATTGGGAGATTCAGCATGTAAAATATTAAAATCTAAACTGTTAAAAATTTTAAAGTGCTTCACTTTAATAAGTGAAGCAAGATCTCACCTTTCTTTTAATAATAGTAAAATATACTTATTAATTGAATCTTTAGCTAGTATAAGTTCATTTTTTATAATCCACACAAGATTAAACACTTGTACATGTAGCATAGGGGGTACCTCTTTCTCATTTGACAACAGAGGGAGAAAATACAATTAACTTAGACAATTTTCAGATGGTTATGAGAAGGTGAACTATATCTCACTCTTCATTTTCACTTCTGGGGCCCATCTGTCAGCTTCTGCATTTCTAAGAAACAATAATGCATCAGTGCTAGATTTATCTGCTTTTATTCCTTTTCCTTCTGACTGAACTTTCTTAGTTGAAACCACATCCATAGTTAATCTCTGGAATTCACAAACACCTTCCGAGAATGCAAAACCTGAGTTTTGTGAGGCTCTTGCAAGACAATACAGTGTTTTAATGTATGTACTTAGTGTGATGATATCTCCTTGTAAATTTGCAGATTTTTCTGCGGGATATCTAGGCCCAGTCCTAAATTATCTGTTCAGTTTCAGACCAGAGTGTGATGAGATGAAGATAAGCAAGAACAATTTCTGAGAGAATACAGGGATATGTTTCAGAAAACTAGAGAGTAAATCCACATACAGAGTGCAATTTTAACAATATCAGTGAGAACTGGCTCTCCGTCAGGACAAAAAAGATGTGATACAGCACTTTCAGAGCATAGACAATGAGGAGAGACATTAGAAGCACAGGTGACGTCATCCAGAACTTTAAGGTGGATCATCCTAGACCTTTTCTTCCTAGTGAACTCTTGGAGTAACTGTTTAATTCTTGTTCATAGGATGATTTCTTCCATTCATTCTGACACTGTACTTTCTGTTTACTGATCTTACTAGCATTCTTTTGAGATGCAGTCTTTCAGCTCCTTGCAGGGACTCTTCATTGCTACTGCCATAACCTGCAGTCTTTGGAGCCTTGTTTTACTCAGCAGGCTTGGTTACTCACCAGAGAAGGAGCAGTCTTCTCTCTTCCAAAAGTCCACATAACCCACTCACTCTCAAAGGAGAACAGGATAACACAGAGAACACATCTGTAAATAATACAGTCTATCAAATAGGTTCAATTGAAGCTTTCATGAAACAGAATATTTTTTTTTTTTTTTCAGATTCGAAAAACAGTAACAAAAGACTTTCTCTTTTTTTAAATGTTATTTTTTATTATTATTTACACATAATAAACTAAACAGTCCTCTGAAATCTGTTTGATTAAGACACTTTAGAGGTTAATTTGCCTTCCTGTATAGAGAAGAGATTTTTGTTACCATCTGTCTAGTTTTCTCTAGCTTCCTGTATGGAAAGCATTTACATAAATCCTTTAAAATACTCACAAGATCCCAACTTTACAAGGTCATTCTGAAGTTGCATAATTAGAATACAAATTGATTTGCAAGTACTGATCAGCATTTTGACACAGAGCTAGGAAAACAATGCTAGACAGTGTTCTTTATTTCAGCAATGTTTCAAGAGCAATAAAATTAGTAACAATTAGAAATAAAGCAGTCTTAGAGCTGCCTAAAACAAGAGAAGTTGATTGAAAGCTAGTTTCATAATAGTTACTCTTAAAACAAATGGACTCTTGATCAAGTAACACTATTGACAAGAAAGACCAAGCAAACTACCCAAATGTAGAAATGAATCATGCGTATGATAACCTATCTAAAAGTTTTGTATTGTCTTACAGCAAGTTCCAGTACAGTTATGAATTCACATTCTTTACAGGCAGAAGTTTGTTGAAAAAGCTGTAGTAGCTTGCATGCATGTAATTTCATATTTGCCTGTGTGTTCTTTGTCTGTATGATTATATTGGCAGAACTGCAGTTCTGCAATTCTGACGCAAAAGAATGTGACTTGGTTGTCATCTTAAATTCTCTGCAGATTATCATGTGGGATCATTTGCCAGAGAACCTGCCAAGACACAGAATTTAATTATTTTAGCAATGAATTTGTGAATCTCAGACAAGTGAGGAGAGGAACTTTCCATGAGAGTGAAGATATTTTGGGATGACCAAGTTCATTGAGAATCTCATGAGATTAGATAGCTCTTAAATAATTGCACATCACCAAAATATCCATTTTCTGCAAGGAGTTATATGAAAAATACACATTGAAGATTCTCCAAAGTTGTTTATCTGTTGAAAAATATTCCAACAAATAGAGGCAATTTCTTAACCGGATTTGTTTTGGTTTTGGTTGGTTGGTTGGTTGGTTTGGCTTTTTTTTTTTTTTTTACATTTCAATGTCATAACCATTTAATCTTAAATGATTTTGTGACCAGAGTATATAAGTATATTGATTTGTATCTCCCATTTCTATCATCTGATGAAAGTACTTGGTATTCTTGATAAACTTTCTGTAATTAATTATAACACTATGTGATCCCTTACTCTCAGCTTCATGGAGTTTCACCAGGTATCTCAGCTATGATACAGCAGGGCCTGGCACCCAGGAAAGGCACATGGGGAAATTTTATTTTTTTTCTAAGGCTTTGTCCTGATACCAGGACCGATTGCCTGTGTTTGCAGACAGTCACTCCCACTGGTGTTTTCCTTCCACCTCCCTTTCATTTAAAAACACATTTTCTTTCCTACTTTTGACATCCTAGAACTGAAGGTAGAGGCATCTCCTTGGTAGACAGTGCTGCTGTGTAAACATGGCTAATAGAAGAGCTTGTATCGGGGCCCTGAGCCCCCTCCCTTGGGTTTGGGTAAGCAGCCTGATACACAACCATCTGGCCTGAAACTAGTGTGGACAGTTGTTGGAGAAAGGGCTGGAAAAGGCTTTTCTGGGAGCTCTCCATCTTTACCTGGGACCTTCATCTCAGCCAGGACTCTCACCCTGCTTTTGCTTGTCTATGCTCCCACTGATCCAGACCCAAAGCCTAACCAATGGGCTGGCATCCCAGCCTGGTCTTGGTCCATCCCTATTTCCAACTCTGTGGCCCTGCCAGGCCATCCTATGTGAGAGGACCCTTGTTCCCAGGCCTGATCCTGACCCCACCTGGAGGTCCATGATCTGGCCCGCTCTGTCCCCAGGGAGGTGCCCAATGACTGGGGCTGGGGCTGCCCCAGTGCCCTGCAGTTGCCCAGCTCCTGGATGCTGGGTCCTGCTCTGACAGACCCGGGGGGATACCCCATTGCCCCAGTGCCCTGACTGCTTTGTTTTTCCTTACCAAATGCAGAGTCTGTCTTGTAATACATAATAAATCTCATCAACCAAAAGGTAGTTTTATGAAAAGCACAATGCAACTGAAATAGTAAAAAGAAAAGAATAGGAAATTGAATTTTCCAGGTAGTTTTACAAAGGATCGCTTGAGTACAGTAGTGAGTTGAGGTAATCAACATGTCCTGATGACTGTGTTCTTCTTAATGAGGAAGGACTGTGAAAGCAATTTCAATTTGTCAGCTGAGACCCATTGATTCATCTGACAGAATTAAGGAATACAAGTGTAACTGCTATCAGTCAATTCAGCTTTAGAGTCAAAAAAACCCAGAAAATATTCTAATTTTTCTCATTGATGAGATTACAGTTCTGGTTTAACATACAAATTACATAGATACATTGTGGATGCACACTATTTTTGTCAAACAGGTGACTGAGTATAACACAGTGATGTGATTGATTAATAGCACTGTCCAGTGTAAAAAACTTGTATGCTAAAATAATTTAGAAGAGTTAACAGGGATAGCTCAATAACTATTTATCTAATAGGAATCATTACCTGATGGGGATTTTTTAGTTGTGTTCTGGCTATCTGCAATGCTGTTAATTAAAAAATAAAAAATAAAAAAAAATAAAAAAAAAAGTTGGAATTATAAATCTATACTAATAGGAATCATTACCTGATGGGGATTTTTTTAGTTGTGTTCTGGCTACCTGCAATGCTGCTAATTAAAAAATAAAAAAAAATAAAAAAAAATTGTTGGAATTATAAATCTATAGTGGTAACACATGCACATGTAAAAGGGGCTGATAGTGAGGAGTAATAGCAAGATCAAATCAATCAAAGAGAGATAACTGGATAATTTGGTGCACTAAGTCCGTTCAAAGAAAATGCAATTTACTATAGCTAAAATTAAAGACATACCTCCAAGAAGTTCATGCCTACATAATACTGTTCTGAAAATCAGTGATGGAATAGAAGGGTCTTTGCGGGTGAACACATTTTTATGCTAGAGGACACAGCGGTGGGTTGTTCCAGGATTAGCTGCAAACCAAAAAAACTCATCACTATCTCACACTTCCAATACCAACCCTCTGCTGTACTCAGTGTGAGTCAAATTTAGATAAGATAGATGGTCCCTCCTCCTCATTACAACTGGAAAAATGAGCTCTGCACTGCATAGCGCTTTGACAGGTCTTCCTCCCTTTTCCCATTCATATTTCTCTTCTTACATTTTCTTAATTTCATTTCTCTCTTTCCAGTGACTTGAGAATCAGAAGAGTAAGATTAACCACTGCTGCAAGGTAAAGCAAATCATCATATAGGAAAATGAGAGAAGCATTTGCAAATAGGGAGAAGGCCATTAGAAGGTCCTGTGAAAATGAGGACTGGTCTGTAGGGCACTACAGGGATCTATGTCTAACAATGAAAGGCTAAATGTAAATGAGCAAGACAAAGGGAGGCAGACCCTTGCTCCCATCCATGATTTCTAAACGTTTTGCAGGCTTATAGAAACCTCAGAACAAAATTGTGGAGATAAAAAAAAAAACAAAAAAAAATCAGCTATGCAGCTTTGAAGTCTTAAGACAGCTCTGGCTAATGCTACCCTTGAATGTAAGACAGGAAACGAGTATGCAGAATCACTGCAGAGATTTTACCTTTTTACTGTGGTGTAGGCACATTTAAATTCTTAATGTAATTTTGTTATTTTTTATGGTTTAAAATGTATATTGAAAAACCTGAGAGGAACTGAGAATGGTAAAATGACTTGTGCAATAGATTAAACATCTTAAAGTGAGAATTTCCATCTCTTAGCTTTTTAGTAGGTCATAAGAAAAAAAAAAATCTGACAGAAAGTGTCTTTTCTTCCTTTCCCCCCGCCCCTCCCCCAGTGAAAGAGAGAGATGTAAAGGAATTAGAGATTTGAAAATGATGCAACCATATTCAAGTCTTTATATTTGTTTGAATTAATTTTGAACTAATTTTGACCAATGGCTACTTTCTAAAGGAGTCACATAAGGTAGGAGAATTTGTTAGATTTCACTGATACAAGTCTTAAACTTGAATGCTTTATTTCACTTGTTAAATTTAAAATCAAGAGGTAAAAAATAAATAAGACTACAGGAATCAAGAGATTAGAGTTTGCTATGCAGCTAAAAAGTTCTGTACAATTTTGATGCAGAGGGATTAAGTCATAGGTCAGGGAGCTGATATACTCTCACTGATACAAATATGACTCAATTTGTAAAAAAAAAAAAAATTTATATATGGTGTAGTTGGGCTCTTAAAATCCTGAAAAAAAAAGAAGTTCATAAAAAGAAGGATTTTTAAAATAAATAAGAAAAACAATTAAATTTTTAAAGATTAAAGGCTACAGGGCATATTTCACTTGTCTCCAGAATTTTTGCCCCCTTTTTGTATGTATATGTGAGTATCAGCCAACATCCTGCAAGAACGCACAAAAGAGGCTTAACTCTGCACTTACAAAAGGCAACATAATTACCATAATAATATTCAGAATTACTCTCAGTATTAATCATGTATACACATACATGTATATGATCAAGTTTAAGAAATATTGCCTAAAAATCATAATCACTATGAGTACCACAAGACACAGTGAGAAATAATACTGCTTGAGGTTTACTCACATATCTATGACCTTCCCAAACTTCCTGTACACAGGAAGCAAAACATGTTTTGTAGTTTTCATATATTAAATCTCAATAGACAGTTGAAAAAAAAAAAAAAGAATATGACAAGACCACATGATCACACTTTCTGGAGAAAAATCCCAACTCTTAAGTTTCTTTCTATGTGGTCTTTCTTTCTGTTAATCCTTCACAGTTAAGCAAAAGGGGGAGAATACAAAGTTCGCATCCCTATCTTACTAAGAAAATTTATTCCTCACAAATGTTTCATTTGGATTTGCTTTCATGTTGACTCAAATTTGTAGAGGGGTTCTCTTTTTTTTAAAAAGCTTTCTGTCTTATAGTAAACTCTAAGTCTACCAATTCCTACTTTACATTTTAATTATTGAAACAAATGCATAATATGAAAAAAAGACTAACCAAAATAAGTCATGCTAAGAGAGAAACAATAGCCTATTAGTCACTGCCAAGGACAGTTTTATTTAATTTCTCTCTGACAGCCCTTAGCAAATGCATTCATAATTTAAAATATCTACAGCAGTACAAATGCTTAGGCTGAGGTAGCCAAGCGTTGCTGATGGTAGATTTAGAATTAGAACTAATGTGGCTGTGTGCACAGATTGAAGCAAGTCGGTTTTGTGGTATTTTGGCTTTGTGCTTAAACTGTAAAGAGAAATGTATAGAAATGTGTCAATTGAATATATTTTGTCTAGTGCCCGTTTCTGTTGTTGCCTGATGCACAGGATTACTGAACTATAACCTTTTTTTGAGCTAACATTTTTCAAAGTGGTCCATCCTTATTTGATCCCTTGTCTTATGCAATCAGTGTACACCCGATACTGCAATTTATTCAGTTGTTAGACTATAATCTCTACATGGTCAAAGGAAAAATCCTGGAAATCCCTTTTTCCTCGTCCAATAATTAATATCTTACAACGTTCCAATATTGGTTATTCCATTTACTGACTACAATATTTGTTCCATAGAGAGGTTTAACTTTTGAAATACCTTTATGTGAATTCTTCCCAACTATTCAGAGCCTGACAGAGAAGCCAGTGCTACAATGGAAGCCAATATGGCAATATGTGCTATTCTTGGATATAAAGTGATACCTATGTGGTTAAGTAATTTAGCACGTCCAACCACAAACTACTAATCCAAAGATTTGTAATGAACTAGTAGTTCAAAATAATAATTTCAGTTATGCATGTAGGATAGAATCATCAAATAATTGAGGTTTGAAGAGACCTTTTGGAGGTCATCTAGACAAACACCTTGCTCAAAGCAGAGCTACGTCACAGTTAAAGCACGTTGCTTTTGGTCTTACCCATTTGAGTCTTGAATATCTCCAAAGATGGAGATTCTACAGCCTTTCTGAGAAAATTCTCCTAGTGTTTGATAACTTCCATGGTTAAAAAAAAAAAAAAAAAAAAGTAAAAAATAAATCTGATACAGGTTTTCCATGTTCCAACTGTTTTTTGTAGTCTTGCATTCTTCTACTGTGTAATTCAGAAAATCTGGATTTATCTGCTCTACACTATCTCTTTAATAGGTTGTAGACAGCAGTAACTGTCTTCCCATGAGCCTTCTTTTCTACAGACTAAACAGATGCCTTTCCCTCAGCCTCCCTGCATATTTCAGTTGCTTCAACACCTGACTGCCTTGGTAGGTCTCCACTGGACTTTCTCCAGTTTGTCTCCCTACTGTACTAAGGAACCCAGATCTGGACACAGCACTCCAGGTGTAGTCTCATCAGTGCTGACTAGAAAGATATCCTTGGCTCCCATTCAGTTTAGTTTCCACCAGGATTCTAGATGTCTTTTGTTTTATATATAACTGCATCTTGGGAGTCTCCACCTACTAATCCTTCAAGGGTAGCCTCTCAGTGTTTTTTTTTTCCATGCAATGTGGGACACAGGCTTTTTCCTCTGCAGAGTCTCTGTGAAGATCCTGTTAGATCTCCTGTTTATCTCCCACTTTTGCAATAGTAATTATTTATCATTGGACATTTTAAATAAGAATTTCAGATATTTATTCTAACACTATATAATATGGGGTTTTTGTGTTTGTTTGTTTTATAATCTCTAATCCATATGTCTTTTAATACACAGCTACACTACAGTCTCACGTTTTCTGGATATTGCCTACCAAATTTCTGAAGTCCAGATTTTACTTTTCTCTACACTTGATTACTTGTATACTTAAATGCTTACTTAAGTTTAAGTTTGTGAGTAGTTGCTCTGAAGGCAGTTCCAGTGATTAATGTTAAGCCTGATCTTAATTGCATTGCTGGTCGGTGGCCAGAATGACTGATGTCTCATTTGTTGAAAGCTATTAATGACTCCATGTAATCAATGCAGAGTTACGGAGAAAACAGGATTCTTTTTTCCACAGTGAAGGGATGTCTGTCTCCTAAACTTAGAAATCTAAAACTTAGGTAAAAATTTAGGACTAGAAAGTCTGAAGATTTTTTTTCTTACTTCTGTGCTATAGAAAACACAATATAAATAAGACTATCCTTTTCTGTTGACATGTATAGAGAGGACAGCTCAACTGCTAAAGAACCTGAACATTTAAGGACTATGCTTCTTAGAACAACTCATTAGAGGATCTGCAAGAGGAAAAGCACATCTTGATTCATTTCTTAACAGCAGACAGATAAATTCAATGTTCAGTTTGCTAATAGACATAAAGTATTCAAATTCAGCTTCTTTGTGGAAAGAATGAGGCGCATCCATCAAATTATGCTGTAATAATCCCTGATTTTAAGTTCAGTATGTTAGAAGCTTTGAGCAATAGTCTATCACTAAACAACCAAATAAGCAGAAGCAAACGGAAAAAAAACAAACTCTAGCTCTACTGAACAGCAGGATGTAGTCTTGCAAAAGGAAAATAAAAACATTCAAAATGTAGTCCAAATAAAATCAAATGTACAGAGAATAAAATTTTTAAGTTAATTTTTAAGCTGTAATAAGGCAAGCCATAAAGTAAAAATGTTTTGCTATAGAATTTTAACTACACTAGAAGTAGAATCTATACAAAGAACTGAAAGGATTAATAGATATACAGGGATTCAACAGGCTGCACAGAGGAGATGGGATACATTAGAATAGAAACATTAAATTATTGTTTTAACATACATATCCAATATCGAAAAAGGTAGATAAATCTTGTCCCTTAAAGCTGAAGTTTCATCTTTATGAAAGATGAATCATATGTCAATAGAAGTGATTTTAAAACAAAATTAATAAAATAAACACATTTCCTGGACAAGAGATTGTTCACACTATAGTTCAAAAAGAAATCGTATTTAAAATTCCTGAACTCTTAGGTATGGTGTGTATCACTCACAGCATACTTCCACAGGAGAATGGAAGGTAGTAAACATAATGTCACTTTTTAAAAAAGGCCTTGGCTAATCTGAGGAATCATAAACCAGAGGAAATGCAACAGAGAATATAATAAAACATAAAATACAGGACACGGAATAGGAATACAGAGCAGTAAAAACTCCCTAAACTTTAAATTGACTTACAGATACACTGTTTCAAATCATAACAGGAATAGAATTAGTGGGTTTGTTTACAAGTATATTCTATTTGGAGAAGAATAACGCTTTCAGAGGTAATTTGTGTCTCACATACCTTCTTGCAAGCAAAGGGAGAAACATGATCCACTCAACGTCCCTGTATTACTTCACCCAGAAACACTTCTAGGACCTTATGCCCGGTATTACAGAATCACATAATGGCTGAGGTTGGAAGGGACCTCTGATGGTCAGCTTGTCCAACTCTCCTGCTCAAACAGGGTCAGCTGCAATGCGATTCCCAGGACCATGTCCAGATGGTATGGTCACAACTGCACTTAGTACTCAAGAAAGATTACAGTACCAAGAATCTCTCTGTGCTTTCCTTCCCTGCTGCTGCCTCTAGAGACGAACTCTAGGTGATCAGGCTGTCTAAAAACTGTGGTGGGGTTCAAATTTATAGGAAAATGTAGTGGAGTTCCAAATGTTAGGTAAATGTCTACAGTTGGATTGTATGAATACTTCTCAATGATTTGCATCAGAAACACTTTCTGTTTGTGCAAAAGAACAGATAAGTGTCCATGAACTATTCACAAATATTCCATATATTGAGAAGATCAGAAAATGGGCAATGAGTGGCTTGAGACAAGCTCCGAAGAGAAGGACTTAGGAGTGGTGGTGAATGAGAAGCTCAACATGAGCTGGCAATGTGCACTTGCAGCCCAGAAGGCCAAACATATCCTGGGCTGCATCAAGAGAAACATGGCCAGCAGGTCAAGGAAGGTGATTTTCCCACTCTGCTCTGCTCTTGTGAGGCCCCACCTGGAGTGATGTGTCCAGTTCTGGAGCCCCCAACACAAGAGAGACATGGATCTGTTAGAATGAGTCCAGAAGACAGGCCACGAAGATTATACGAGGGGTGGAGCACCTCTTCTATGAGGACAGGCTGAGAGAGTTGGGGCTGTTCCGCCTGGAAAAGGGAAGGCTCCGGAGAGATCTTATAGCAGCCTTCCAATACCTGAAGGGGGCTTACAAGAAAGCTGGGGAGGGACTTTTTACAAAGGCAGGTAGTGATAGAACAAGGGGAAATGGCTTTAAACTGTAAGATGGTAGGTTTAGATTAGATATTAGGATGAAATTCTTCACTGTGAGAGTGGTCAGACACTGGAACAGGTTGCCCAGACAGGTTGTAGATGCCTTCTCCTTGGAAGTGTTCAAGGCCAGGTTGGATGAGGCTTTGAGCAACCTGATCTAGTGGAAGGTGTCCCTGCTGATGGCAGGGGGGTTGGAACTAGATGATCTTTAAGGTCACTTCCAACCCAAACCATTCTATGATTCTATAACGCAATGTTCAGGTTAGATGTGATTCTTTGGAGTTATTTTAGAATCCCTTTTCCTTATTTAGTTGTGCCATGCACAGATAAATGCATCCTTTATGCCTGTACAAAACCAAAATAATGTTTATTCTGACTGGAGACCTGTAGCATATAACTCCATTCGTCTTTTAAAAAAAAAAAAAAAAAAAGTGATAAAAGTGTGTCATTAATTTCTAAGCAATCTTGACTCAATGGCCTTTCTTACAATCACATAGGCTCAAAGAAAAAAAAAACAAAAAACAAAAAACAAAACAAAACAAAACAAAACAAAACAAAACCAAACACATCATTTTCTTCCAGATCTCAAAAATTTCGCTAGTAGGTCGTGTCAAGGTGCTGTACTTGTTCTGCTAGTATCTCAATACATGCTGTATTAGGATGTTGCTGTTTCAGATATTGAAAAGCCTTGTTTTAACACTCTGCCAAGATATGCCACGGATATCGGAGTGCTTTAAATCAAAACTGAAAACTGACTTGTTTTTCCCCTTGCTTTCCATCATTAACTTGGCACTGCAAGCTGTGTTATTAATTATTGTACATCTCTTGTAAAGCACCTTGAGATGTCTTGCTGAGATAAGGTACGATGTCCTATAAATGGAAGTTGTTGCTTACTGTTCAGTCAGAAATTAGTCTAAAGTGCAGTAGAACAAAGTCTTTCAAAAGTTCTATAAACTATAAAAGGTTCAATATAAATTAATACTACAAGGCTGATTCTAGAATCTGCAGCTTACAGTTTGCAGCTCACAGAAGCATTTACAACTCTGCATTATGCCTTCAAAATAGTTGTATATCCATAGTGATTTATATCAACCTTTCACATCTTTATTCAGGTACAACCAACCACATAAAGAGAAGGATGGAAGAGATGCAGATTTAAGATTTCTGTTAGTATTCATATGATGGACTTCCTAGTCATAAGATTTGCACCATATGTTAGTGTGTTAGCATAGAGGAATGAGGAATACAGATAGCTCAACCTAAGACGATAGTTATAAAAGCAGGATAGTTTATTGAAGAAAGAAACTTCTTTGACACTGCTGAGCTATTTGGCTCAACATTATGGGGCTTCAAAGAATGTTGGAGAACATTAATATCTTATTTTAAAATAAGATTAGCTGCAGTTTTGGGATATTTGGATTACCTTTGGCTTTAGAGCCAACCTCATTCCTATTACCTGGCCTAATTTCACTGCTATTTGTTAATACAAATAGTTTTCTGAAGCAGGAGAGGTTTAAAGGTTATGAAAGACATATTAAAATTATTAAATCACAGGAGAAAAAGCAGAGAATGGAAGATCCTTAACATTAAGGATGGTTTCACTGCTGAGGTCAAGGTTTGTTCAACTATACATATGACAGGTATTTCTCCTGTGCAGCAATGGACAAGCATAGGAAGAAGTTATTATAACATCATAACTGCTGCTGAAAGATTTCCTATTTGGTGTCAGATCTAGCCTCAAGACAAGCTTGGTGGTTAATGAATGTTTTGTCATCAAGTATGGAATGACCATACATGAAAAAATAACTCTTTATGGTGAAGATATTGGTCCTGACAACATTTATAATTCTAAGCCCATGCACAATTAAACAAGTGAAAATTATGAGGCTGGGATCCTGATGAGCAGGAAGGAACATTTTACTTATTTCTTGTTATCTATTTTTCATTCCTCAGCAGTACCTGTTCGAAAAGTGAAGAATATAGGTTTTAACATCTAGGACACAAAGTTGAACCTAATGATACAAAAGAACTGACTGGGCACTGACAGAGTCAGCAGTTTCTCCTTATCTCTTGAAATTTTCAGGCTCAAGACTAATCTGCATTTTATTTTGCCATTGGATCTTGCATAATGCTTGCAAAAGCACGTATACAACACAGGTTGAGGGCTTCAACAGCAAAACAGAAAGAAAGGGTGACATAAGCTAAAACAGTAGAGTTGTAGAATTTCAATTTTTTTTCAATTAAAGCATGCATTGTTTTGTTGGTTTTTTTCTTCCTCATGATAGTTAGAATACCCTGCAGATTTTATTAACTTTCCCTTCACTCTTTTCTCATCACCATGTGTTATACTGTTAGAATTATGAAATCTCATTTACCTGTGAGGTTGGTGTAGTATCTTGTACACTTCCAAAGACCATATTTGCAAAAACTATACTCACGTTGAAGATAATTAAGCAGACAAAATGTGATGACATTTCCCCAGATGAGGCTTTTATGAAATAACTAATTCACAATTATTTTCATTCATTTTCTTAAAACTATATTCTTTCCTCTGTGAAGAAATTTTAAGTGGTAGTTCAAAAGAATCTTGATATTAAAGCTAGTGTTTGAACTGATTGGTAAGCTTCATGTACTTAACAAGCCCTTGTTATATACTCTGCTGTGTAGTTATCTCACAGAATGTTTGATTTCAAAAGCAAATAATGAGCCTCTGTTTATTTCATGTAGCTTCTGGTAAGAAGACATATTTTGATATCTATTTAAATTGAACCTGGAGATTTAAATATTGGTCCAACTACTAGCATAACTGTGTTTCTAACAAGGCAGTTCAAAATGAACGATGCTATTGACTGCAATGAAAATACATCTCTTAACATTTAGTATTTTCTGGCCTTATTCTGTTCTCATTCACATATAATTTCTATTTTATCACAAATGCTGCATTATAGTGCAGACAGAACTAATACTGAATAAATCAATGTTCTTGCAATTAAATCTCAATTACCAAATATTTTAAAGTGAACCTGGACCCTACACTGATGTAGAATAAGAATATCATTTAAATAGGATCACCTTTTGCTTTTGTATCTACAAGTCCTAACAGGCTTAAAATTGCTATCAAGATTGTACAGCTTTTTAAATTTCAGTCTTTCTCTATTCTTTCTTGTATATGAATACAGACCTGAACAGCTTTGGATGTACCAATTTTGACTAGTTCAGAAGTAAAAT
>NW_010318540.1:0-418 GCF_000700745.2 Antrostomus carolinensis | reverse complement strand
AGAATCACAGAATGTTAGGGATTGGAAGGGACCTCGAAAGATCACCTAGTCCAATCCCCCTGCCAGAGCAGGAACACCTAAATGAGATTACAAAGGAAGGTGTCCAGGTGGGTTTTGAATGTCTCCAGAGAAGGAGACTCAACAACCCCCCTGGGCAGCCTGTTCCAGTGCTCTGTCACCCTCACTGTAAAGTTTCTTCTCAAGTTTAAGTGGAATCTCCCGTGTTCCAGCTTACACCCATTGCCTCTTGTCCTACCATTGGATATCATGTGAGGAACTGCACTATAGAGTTGTCTCAAAGATTGCTTGCAAGGACGGTCACAAGACCACCAGGTTCTGGAAACCCTGACTTGTGAAGGCGCCCTGCCCACAGGGGGTGTTCTGCCTGGACATGTCCCTTCCCCAAGTGCTGGGAGGC
>NW_010318539.1:0-7477 GCF_000700745.2 Antrostomus carolinensis | reverse complement strand
CCTAACCATTCTATGATTCTATGATTCACATACTTCAGTATCAGTCGTAACAACAGAAAGGTGCTCCCACAGATCTTACAAATTTTGCCTAAGAACTCATGAAATCACCACTTCTTAACCTAAAGGGTATGTTAAAATTAGGAGTTTTAAAAAATGGTAAAAACTGGGCAGCATTAGTCTTAAACAACCTTAACACACTGGTCTTAAGTAACATCTGGGCCAACACAATCTATGAAAAGAACGATGAAGCTCCTTTCCCTCAGTGCCCACTTGGTTTGGAGACAGGAAAATTAATAAACCAACAAATGTAACCCCTGTGAGATTCAGACAGTGGTTGTAAATGCTGGGAGGGGAACTTTGATCACCTTCAAGCACATCCTGGTTTTCCCATTTCAGCCCAGAGTAGTGTTTGTGGAATAACAGGCTGGCTGTCTCCTTTCCTCCCTTCTCCCAGAATAAGTATCTGCAGCAGCTTAATTATCAAGTTACAAATAAACATATTCAGCTTGGTGCATACATTCAATTAGAGATAATGAGCTCTAGACAAAAGCTATTGAACTATAACTGATACTCTACGAGCCGGTACCCAACAAGCAATGATTAAATGATACAGACTAGGGACGAGAAAATAAATTTTGATTCTTCCCTCAAAAAGCAAGGAGATTTTCTGAGGAAAATCTGACAAAATGGTAATTGTCAATACCTATTATTTCCTCCAGTCTCATCCATTTTTTCATAATATTCCAGTGAAAGTTCAAGTGGTGCTCAAATTTTTCACTCTTAGTTGTTTCAGTGAGATGTTTACAAATAAAAGCTCACAGTGTTTGCTAAAAGTTGAACTTTATGGTACCACAAGGATGCATCGTAATATGCGACAGCCCTGGAAATAAAAACTAAGACAAAGTGAAGCCTGAAGGCACATTTTGGTCATTGCAGTAATTTTAAAAGTCTGTAGTGATAAACCAAATAAACTCCAAATAGTAGAAAGTCAGGAAATGCAGACTTAACAGTTTACCTTAAAGGAAATGGAAACATCAGAAGTACAGACAGGGAGAAATGAAGTGAGTGGAAAACTGATGTCTGCCCAATGTGTCAGAGCTGCACAGATTCATCTTCTCCAGCTTCAAGACAATTTACAAATAGCACCTGTAGTGTTTTGAACATCCTGGCTATGAATGGCTGTAAAAATGTTTTCCTCTCAAAGGTTTATGACATAACGGAGTGTTTTTTACATTCCCCTTTTTCCTTATAAACTGAGTTTTCATTTGCAACCATGTAAGGATTCAAGGGTTCCTCATACAAACCTTATCAGAAATAAAGGGTTTTTATCTCTTCAAAAACAACTGTTGCAATGTTCCATCTGAAAGGTTTGCTGGAATCCTTCATCCTGGATTTAGCTTATTCAGATTCTGAAAAGAAAATAATCTGGAAATGTTAACAATTGCTTCTTCATGGTATCTGTCCAGTGGATATACATCATAATTTTTCATTTTGATCAAGTTAGTTCAGACTGCACTCTCCTGAGAGCACAAAATTACAATCTCACATGCTGCCTCCTACTTCCAGCACAGCAAAACTAGGAGCACGGAGAAGCAGGATGATTACAGATCACAGAGGGCTTTTGCAAGAGGTCTTTCACTTTGTTACCTACTGCTAGTGGAAAATTGATTTTTCCAACCACAACCTGTGGCTAGCTTAAAAAAACCCCACAGCTATGAGCTACGAGCATCCCAGTCAGTGCCCAGTTAACCGAGAGGGAGCAGGCAGCACTGAACAGTGGACAGGATTCAGCTTTCAAAGTCTACTTCTTCCAAGTCAACAGGATGCTGACAACTTGCTACAGCTAAAAGTGACAAGTTTTCCTCCTTCTCAGGGTAAGTGCAAATAAGCTCAATCCACCAACAGCCAAGGAAAGTTCACCTAATGCAAAATAACATTTTCCAGTAATCCTGGAGCATGTCACCCTGACAGAAACCAGCTGCTTTCTCCTAACCCAGCTGTCAGATAGCCACAAAGTCTTTGCAAGTACCACTCCTTGAAAATAACTCCTTCGCTAATCAATCCTCATTATAGTCCATACACAACTTTGCTGCATCTCCTGGGTCCCTCACTACAAGAAGGACATGGAGGTTCTGGAGCGTGTCCAGAGAAAGGCAACAGAGCTCGGGAAGGGTCTGGAGCACAAGTGTGCTGAGTTCATGGCTGAGGGAACTGGGGTTGTTTAGCCTGGAGAAAAGGAGGCTGAGGGGAGACCTTCTGGCTCTCTACAACTCCCTGAAAGGAGGGTGGAGAGAGGTGGGGGTGGGTCTGTTCAACCAAGGAACAAGTGACAGGACAAGAGGAAATGGCCTCAAGTTGTGCTGAGGGCAGTTGAGATTGGATATTGGGAAGAATTTCTTTGCTGAAAGGGTTCTCAGGCACTGGAACAGTTTGCCCAGGGCAGTGGTTGCCCTGGACACGCTGGAGAGTTGAGCAGGAAGGAACCTGATGAGGTTCAACAAGAGCAAGTGTAGAGTCCTTCACCTGGGGAAGAAAAACCGCATGCACCAGTACAAGTTCGGGGCTGGCCTGCTGGAGAGGAGCTCTGTGGAAAGGGACCTGGGTGTGTTGGTGGCCAACAAGTTCAATATGAATGAACAGTGTGCTGCAGCAGCAAAGAAAGCCAACAGGATGCTGGGTTGCATCAGTAAGGGCATCACAAGCAGAGATAAATTCATTATCCCACTCTACTCACTGTTTGTCAGGCCACACCTGGAGTACTGTGTTCAGTTTTGGCCCCATTATATAAAAAAGATGTGGACAGGCTGGAAAGAGTCCAAATAAGGGCCACAAAGATGACTCAAGGACTGGGGAGCCTGCCATATGAGGAAATGCTGAGATCGGGGTTTGTTCAGCCTTGAGAAAAGAAGGTTTAGGGGAGACCTCATCACTATGTTGGTCATACTTAAAGGATGGCTTCAAAGAAGATGGAGACTCCCTTTTTACAAGTAGTCATGTGGAAAAGACGAGGGGTAACGGGTACAAGTTACTCCTGGGAGTATTCTGATTGGACACAAGCAAAATTTTTCACAGTAAGAACAATCAGCCATTGGAATAATCTCCCCAGGGAAGTGGTGGATTCCCCATCACTGGACACTTAGGATTCAGCTGGACAGGGTGCTAGGCCACCTTGTCTAGACTGTGCTTTTGACAAGAAAGGTTGGACCAGATGATCCTTGAGGTCCCTTCCAACCTGATATTCTATGATTCTATGCAACTCTGAGGAGAATTTTAACACTCTGCTAGACAAGTGACATCTGACCTGACCTACTGTTGGACACAGACCCTCTCTGAATGGTCAACCAAAACATCTACAAGTCCATGGAAGCTTAAGTTGTTTTATATGAACAAACAAACATTGTCACAATATCCAAAACCAATATAAAAACCCCAATATCCACAGAAAATACTTCTTCCAGCCTTACACAAAAGGCTGATCTAAACAGACAAACATGTAATATGGAGGGTCAGGAGGACAACGCAATTAGTAAGACCACAGAAGACATTAACTAGGCAGGTCCTCTGGCTCTATGGTTTCTGTTTTCAAAAATACTCTTTTTTTTTTTTTTTCTACATTCATGCCAAAATCTTATCTAAAGGCTTGATTTAAATTCACCCATTTGGTGTAAAACATTTAAACCTGTGCTACAGACTGAGATAATTGTGATGGCTCCATCTCTCCACAGTATATTTCTGAAAATTATTTTCTACCTATGACCTTCCTGTTAACATACTCACGAAGGAAAAGGGGAGAAAAAAATCACAAACTTGCTACTTTAAATAATGTGAAAGCACACAAAACAAAAATCAATATCTAATACTGTCATGTTTCCATTATAATCGATATATTATTTTAAATAAACTATTATTATGACATAATTCTAAGAACATTTGTGGCTTTAACAATCTCTGTTCCCAACAAAGTTGCACAGTTTTTTTCCTTCCTCAATTCTTTCATGTAACCTAAACAAGACAGAAAAGCAATATATCTGCTCAATGAAATTACAGGGTAAATTCCATTAAGTCCCCCAAAAGCAAGACACAGATGAGCATACAAAAGCTAAGAAGCATTAATGTGTTTCCTGGGGCAGGAAGCAATGGGCAGAGATTGCAAAGATGCTTGTTAAAATTATTTTTCTTAAACTAAAATTTAGTAGTCACCAATGAACCAAGTCACAAGAATGCTGAAAACTCTTCCCCTAGTCCCACTAATTATCTCCACTTCATTCTATTTATAAACTGCTTTTATTTGTGTATTGATTTTAATATATGGAAGAAGAGGAAGGGGAAATGGAAGAAGTCAGAGATGGTAGGAATTATAGCAAACCAAGGTGTCATTTATTCCGCTACAAATAATATGTGATGATGATCAGAGACAAGGAGTGCCAAAGTACTGTATCTCTGTCAAGAACTGTATTTCCAGCTCCTGGCCACTGTCATGTTTTCAGGATGCAATTTTAGAAAGAATTTGGGTTCATTATTGTAAAGAGTGGGAGAAAAATCACATGCAGTGGCTTTTAGACTTAATTCCTAACAAAAAGATTACCATTTAACTAAAAAAAAAACCCCTACCAGATTAAGTCTTTTGCTACTGGAACAAGACAATCATAGAATAGTTTGGTTGGAAAAGACCTTGGAGATCATCGACTCCAACTGTACCTGTCCACTACTAAACCAGATCTCTGAGCACCCCATCTACCCATCTTTTAAATACCTCCAGGGATGGTGACTCAACCACTTCCCTAGGCAGCCCATTCTGTCTGATGCAAATGCTCTGAGGATGAACTAAATTTATAAATGAGCTTCAAAACCTCGAAGCATTATGGAACCAAAAGCAAAACAGAAACACAAAAGCTGAGAGATGAGGCACACAACCTGAAGTGATGTGCAAGGGAACAAGGTTTGGTATAGGATTTGCATGGAGTCACAGTCTGCTCTATGAGAGTTTAGGAAAGGGAAAGAACTCTTCTACTCCCAAAACAGTCCTGATGAGGAACTTGTGTGAACTTAAAGGTGAGCCAAACAGAGTTGATACACATTAGAGGCCACCTACAAGAAAGGAAGGAGACAATTAGCTGAAAATCTGAAAAACAGGACTGCAGATGACAGTAAAGCAGAGGATGTAGAGCTTGTCTTGGAGAGGTGAGGATTGCACCGAGCTTTGAAAGGGAAGTCATACAATTATAGATAGAATGTTGTGAGTTGGAAGGGACCCACAAGGATCATCAAGTCCAACTCCTGTCCCTGCACAGGACAATCCCAACATTCAGACCGTGTGTCTGAGGCCACATGTTGGCCAAATGCTTCTGGAATCTTGTCAGGCTTGGTGCCATGACCACCTCCCTGAGGAGCCTGTTCCAGTGCTCCACCACCCTCTGGGTGAAGAACCTTTTCCTCATGGCCAACCTAAACTTGCCCTGGCACATCTTCCTGACATTTCCCCTGGTCCTATCATCGGTAGCCAGAGAGAAGAGATCAGCACCTGCCCCTCCTCTTCCCCTTGGGAGGAAGTTCTACACTATGATGAGGCCTCCTCTCAGTCTCCTCTTCTCCAGGCTGAACAAACCAAGCAACTTCAGCCTCTCCTCATACAGCTTCCCCTCTAATCCCTTCACCAACTTAGTGGCCAAAGTCAAAGCTCTTGATATCTGATCAGGTGACGAATGAGAATTCATGTGCAAAGTGTTTGATACAGTCAATTACATAAGTGAGGAAGTTCACTTTAGTGAATATCAGTTCAAGTGATATCAGAATGGTACAAAGAATGTCAAGGATGCCAATGGCATTTATGAGCAGCTGATGGACCCTACCATGAATCTCTCCAACCTGAATTCTCTAATGTACTTTGCATCCTGCACCCAGTGCCTGGGCAATACACTGAATTCAGCTCACTGCAACGAGCCAACACAGAATAAATATACCTCAGATATATTTCTGTATCTGAGTAAAGGTATCTGAGAAGGGTCAAGATCTTTGGAGCCTTGTTGTAGTGTAGTCACAGCCCTTCAGAATGAGGAATGAAAGCTCTTTAACAGCCTCTGGGTGAAATAACACACAAAACAAAGCAAAATGTATGTGTGAAACAAGCTAATGTTACTCCCCTTGAACTGGATTTGGGGGATGCTAGCACTGCTGCATGGAGGGAATGTGCCCTGTATTGCTCATGCTCATGAAGAGAGGAATTCAGACTCCCCAGCTACTGCACCCACAGCTTCTCTCATCAACACACAGCAACAGCAAATTCTTAAATAAGGAAACTTAAATACATTTCCTCTCTTCTGTAAGAGTTACAGGAGTCAAAAAGAGATACAGCAAGTAAAATACAATAAAACTGCACCCATGGCATATTAAAATAATTGACTTCAACTGATTAGTTAAGTATGTGCATTTAATTTTAAAAAGAAGTCCAAATAAATGAAAAAAAACCAAGTCACGGGGCAGTCCTGTTGTTTGATGCAGCATTAGAAGGCAACTGTAGCTGGATCCACAAAGAGAAATAAATGTTACGGTGCTCCCTCTCATCATTTAATTTCAGTCTAGCTGAAGCCACACACCTGAACTGGGGAGTGTGAAGGACACATAGGCAGATAAGGTGCTGTGGAGTGGACCCCATAGATCCAGGCAAGCTTCAGAGGAGACATCAAGCTCAGCTGGGAGGAAACATGGAGGTGACAAGTGCATCTTTAGATCTTGCCCCTCACTGACAGCAAAATCCTTTTAAACAGCAGGGAAGCAGTTTTATTTCTCTGAAAGCCACAATCCTGATCTGTCTCTTGAGTGAAATGCAAGCGTCAGCCTTCCTAAAGAAACAGTCACAGTGTGAAGAACTTGTTCTACCTTGCTTCATTGAATTTCCTGGATACTCTCAAAATGCAGGAGTCTGTCTGTTCCACCATCTCCAGCAGGAAAACTCTGTATCAAGAAACCCACACTTTTTCTCTTGCATATGCTTTGGGATCAATAAAGTATCAATTACTCAAGAGAAAAGAAGAAGACAGTGAAAACAGCTGTGATGAACTGACCAGGGAAGTTCTCTTACCCCTGTACTGGGAACTTGTGAGGCCAAACCTTGAGTATCATGTTCAGTGTTGGACCCCTCAATCCAAGAAGGACATGGAGGCGCTGGAGCATGTCCAGAGAAGGGCAACAGAGCTGGGGAAGGGTCTGGAGCACAAGTGTGATGAGGAACAGCTGAGGGAACTGGGGTTGTTGAGCCTGGAGAAAAGGAGGCTGAGGGGAGACCTTCTGGCTCTCTCCAACTACCTGAAAGGAGGGTGGAGAGAGGTGGGGGTGAATCTGTTCAACCAAGTAACAAGTGACAGGACAAGAGGAAATGGCCTCAAGTTGCACCAAGGGCAGTTGAGATTAGATGTGAAGAAGAATTTATTTCCTGAAAGGGTTCTGAACCACTGGAACAGTTTGCCCAGGGCAGTGGTTG
>NW_010318538.1:792-1156 GCF_000700745.2 Antrostomus carolinensis | reverse complement strand
GTGACTAGATGAGTTGCTCCTTCTTTGGTCTTGGATTCAAAGTCTTGGATTTCATTAACTTGAAAAAAACAAAAACCAAACCCCAAAGAGCAGAAATGAGTCCTGTATTTAAGTGTCAGCCCTCATGTGGAGACGTGCATTGGAATTTGCTGCTGCACAGTGTTGGGATTCAGGACTGAACATCCTCTTCTGGATGCAGTTACGGGTCAGTTTTCAGTGTAAGAAGGTGGATGCTGCTCAGGTCTCGAGGCCTTTCTAAAGCTTTTTTCTGCAGGGACTGTGAAGAATTTCAGCTCAATGCCCAGAAGTGCCGAGGTAGCAGATGTGTCCTCTTCTGTTGCTTGAGTTGAGTCTCTTGTTTTAG
>NW_010318538.1:0-747 GCF_000700745.2 Antrostomus carolinensis | reverse complement strand
CGGGGTGTGTCTTTGGAGCGGCTTTTCCCGCCCCTGCCATAACCACAACAACAACCAGGTGGGTATTTTGTCACAACGGACTGTTTCCCGATGGTGGCACGAGGTGGTGTGAATGGTGGTATCTGGTTGGGGATAGGGGAAGGGGAAATGGGTGTTGTCGTGTTTATATGTTTTTTTTTATCTTGTGTTCTGCACTGTCTGGTGCTTCCTCTCCGCGCGCCTCCAGTGATGACTTATGCCCAGCTGGAGAGTTTGATAAACAAGTGGAGTCTGGAACTGGAAGACCAAGAGAAACACTTTCTCCATCAAGCTACACAAGTTAATGCCTGGGATAAGACACTGATAGAGAACGGAGAGAAGGTAAGGTGGCATCCAGTGTAATGTGATTTTGCTTGCCTAGATTCTTGAAGGCCATCAGAGTTACAGATGCAGCAAGTCATCTAGTGGCACTTTCTGCTTGTAAAAAACCTGATGTGAATTGTATCTGGGTGCTTTTGGAAGACTCGCTGTGTGTCTGGTCTGGTCTATAGGCATCAGAGCTTGGAAATCTGTGAGTTTACACTATGGTAACGAGTTATTTTAGGGTGGAGCTTTCAAGGCAAAACCACCATTACTCAATTTTTGGTCTGTAAATCTTAATGTAAGTGTTTGTTATTTCTGGCAGATGTGTGTATGGTGCTGAATTTTTCAGTTCCACCACTCTTCTTTTATGAGTTGACTTCTGAGTTTGCGTGTTATAATTGTCTT
>NW_010318537.1:12045-22954 GCF_000700745.2 Antrostomus carolinensis | reverse complement strand
CAGGTCAGCGGGCTGGAGAAGTTTCTGCTTCCAGGTCATTATCGTTTGGGTCCCCAGGGAAGAGTCTTGGGGGCCACTTGAGCCCCAAAGCTGGGGAAGTCTTCAGAACTGCTCATATCAGGGGCCTAGAGCAAACAAAAAGGGAAGAAGTTAAGCTCCTGCCCTGCTGTGGATCTGCACGGTGTGCCCTTGAACTACGCAGTGTTCCTGATGTCCCATGGGCAGAGAGACAATGAGTGAGGGCCAAAAAGGATCACTGTGTCCTTAGGACTGCCCAGGGTGGACGGTCGAGCTACCTAGAGATGATGTTTAGAAGGACGCAGATAGGAGTGAATGACAGGTGGATCAAGGGCTCCAAGGGTCCAACCTCAGTAACTCAGTCACTGTAATGGGGTCAGGCCAGTCCTGCAGCAGTGCTGGGACAGCTGAGGACAGAGCTGCCACATGTCCCAGCTCACTGCTCTCACCAGAACACAGCTGCAAACATCAAGCTGGTTCTGTGCTGCAGCAGAAAACTCAGAAGTCCCAGGGTCCTGTCCCTACCCCTAAAAACAACACGACCTGGCAGGACACTTTCAGGCAAGGGTCCCCCATTCTCCCAACAGCTCCACAATGGGGTAGTCAGTGTGGGCAAGGCATTTGGAAGAAAGAGCCAGCAGTGCTTTGGAAGCTGGAGGCAGAGCCCAGGCCTGCCCTCTGCTTGCAGGGGCCACAAAGAGCAGAACTCTTCACTACTTTCTCTGCCACCAAGGGAGGACAAGTGCTCCACTTCCGCAGCTGGGATAGTGGGAACAGACCTCAGAAAGAGTCCTTGGCAGAGAGTGCCACATGCCCTGTGTCCCCAGGCTGGTAGCAGAAGCAGCACTCACCTTTTCATTGTTGACAGTGGCCCAGGGAGCATCTCTCACCACAAAGCCCTTGGAGGGGGCCTTAGATTCTTCATGTGAAGAGGGCTTCATATACACCTGCATTGCCTCATTGTCCACCACATCTGCAAGCTGCAGTGACACATGTCAGTTACTATCAAGAGGATAGTTCCTCAAACTGGTATAACATGCCTGCCCCTCACCATCTCACTATGCTGCAACTCATCCAAGGTCACCAGCCTGTTCTACAATGACTAAACACTGTGTTTCTGCACTAGTCCGAGGACTACCAACTCCTAACTGATGCAAGCTGCAGCAAGGCAAGCATGTCCACATAATGGTGGTGTCCCAGCATTCTCATTCACTGTCCTCTCCTGGACAGTGGGACCAGTCCTCACACTGCTTTGCAGAGCACAGCCTGGGGCTCTGCATCTAGTTGGTCTGAGGGACGGCTGCAGACAAGAGCTGACTGCCACCTGCACAGGTATTGAGTTCTCCAATGCAGCGGTAGAAAATACCACATGGAGATACTTCAGACATCCAGCTCTGTGGCAGAGGAAGTCCTCGCTAAGCCCCTGCACAGATTTGCTGAACACTTACATATTCCTCCTCCAAGTTCAGGATGTGATCAATAGCTTCTTCCACGTTCTCAGGGAGTCCTGTCACAGTCACACAGTTGGGGTCAGGAGCTCCACTCTGGGGAAAGCGAATATCCACCTGCAACACAAGGACCAGGACGGGACTTACATCTGCACATCTGAAAAGTCACAGACTCCCTGTGACCCTCATCACTGGATTCACAGAAAAGCCCTGATCTGTTCACTGCTGCAAGTCTGTTTAGGACCTCCATAGTTCATACACTGCAGGGTGCGCTGGAACATGCCTGGCCCTGAAGCCTGTCCAGTTCCCCCACGAAGGAAGGCAGAACAGAGTCTGCAGTAACGACCCATCTTCCAGCAGCCCCTGCTGTTCTCAGTGTTTTCTGTGCACCACTTGCAGCACATGCAGAAGACGGCTGCATTTCCAGACAGGGTCTTCATACTACTGCAAGCATTTTCAGCAGCAAGCCATTAGCATGAAGCACAATAAGCTTTCTGTCTCCTCCGCAGCAGAGTAATCCTGCCTGCCTGTCACTTTATGGAGTTGCCTTAGCATACCCCACACACAGCCACTGAGCTCTTACAGCTTTGCCTTCCCGATGGGTGCAGGGAAACCACACAGGACAGGACCAAAACCAAAGGCTGTTCATTTGGGAACCAAACAGCTCGTTTCAACAACTGAGCCCAGTCAAGTCTCATCACTCTGGATTCACATTCACCGCTGCCTGTCCCAGAGTCAGCTGTCTTTGCCAAACCTGGAGCCCTGAAAGTGTGGCAAGATTCTCAAAGTCAAGGGAATCAACAGTGGCCTAGAGAAACAAAGAAATCCAGAGGATTTCCTTGAGTTAAGCTCAAGCTGAGGGTATTTGGGTACAGTCTCCTCCCAGAGCCCCCAAACAACAGGCCTGGCTGTCCACTTCCAATAATGGGAGTAACTGACATCACCACCTCCTCCCTTTGAGGATCATCTGGGACCCTGTCTGCGAGAAACCCACCAAAAGGGCTGCATAGAGGGACAGAGCGCAGTGCTGTTTGCAGGGCTGACCCAGAACACCAAGGAGGCATTTCCAGGTTCCTCTTCTGGCTGTGTTCCAGCAAGACAAGAAGATCTCAGCCTCCTCCCTGCCTGGCTCCCAGAAGGGTGACTCACAGCTGAGGTGTGGAGATGTTTCAAGCTGGTGTCTAGGTGTGGTGTCCAGACAGCCCTGCTGCCCAGGCCATACCAGGGTGTCCGGGCCCAGGGATTCTGCTCACATGCTCATGGTGACAGAGCTGGAGGTGAGCAGGACAGCACTGGCTTTTCTTTTATGCCCGTTCCAGCTGAAGGTGTTCAACAGGCACAACACACAAGGACCACAAGATGTGAGCCTCATGCTCCAGAATTCAGCACCTAGCACCAAGCTGCTATCACACTCTTAGCACAGGAGCAAGTGGTACTGGCCACCCAGGCCCAGCTCAACCTGTGCCGCATCACCCTACCGCTCACCTTGAACTCATCCATGATTTTGCGGATGGCTTTACCACGTGCACCAATGATACGTGCGTGAACACGATGGTCCAGAGTCACATCCTCAGAGACCATCTGCTCCAGCTCGCCAACGATCTTCATGATGGCATCCCGGGCAGCCTCAGCATTCTTCTCATAGCCAGTGATGTTGATCTGGTCTTGGGCCTGGGGAACAGGGAAATGTGTGAGAGACTGGGCTCATAAGCAGCTGAGCAAGACTTCTCCCTGGTAATCCCTTTTACCCTCCACCTTATCCAAAGGCAGCACAGGGAGTTCAGAACCCTAAAGAAGATGCTGTGCTTCCTATGCTTACAGACAACCAGCTGCCCTCCTTGCACCCTCTCTGACCTCTCACCTGGCTTTCATCATCCTTGTCAGGGAACTGGATGTTGACCTCATGCTCTGTGCGTATCTGAGTGATCACTGCTCCCTTCCGCCCAATGATTTTAGGGTGATACTTGGGATCCACAGTGACTGTCAGCTTGAAGCTTCGCAAGGCCTGGAACAGGAGAAGCAGAGTGAAAAAAACAGCAGAGAACGCACCATGGCTGGTGTATGATGTCCATCTAAGTCCCAGTGTTTCCTTCTGGCTTCTGAAATGTGTAGAACAGATTCTGCAGGGTCATGCGTGAGTGTATGTGGCTGCAGAAGAGCACCCAAGACATCCACCTGCTGGGGCCTTATGTTTTTGCCAAATTCAGCAGAAAAATATAGTAGCAAATAACCATCCACTTCATTCCTCGCCTGCCTATTCAGAGCTGCGATAAGGATTCAACAAGAATAGGTACAGAGAATCTCCTAGCATAGTGAGGCTCCCACTATGCAAGGTCATGATGGTACGTGAAGGTGTGATAGAGCCCTGGACAGTCCAAAGTTACCTAAAGCAGAATCCCAAAACTCTCCTGTCAGTTCATGTTAAACAAGTTACATTTGGGTAACCCACTTATGAGCACTCCACACCCGCAGAGTGCCTAAGGGTGCTCTTAAAAGGTGAGGGGTCTCAGGAGTCTGTGCAGCTTCTGAAAGGAACACTCAGAGGCTGAAGCCTTGTTTGGCTGGAAGGAAGAAGGACAGGCACAGGCCTTACCCGATCCTCTTGTTCAGCTTGCAGCTCCTTCCCTCTTTCCAGCAGCCCGGCCTTGGCACGGCCCAGGTTGGTAGCCAGCCCAGTGATGGTGATGATATCCGACTGCAGCTCAGGAGCAGGGACCTGGATGTTCACCTGAGTAACAAGAAGTGATTATCAATTTCTATCACTTGTGATGCCTATCACTGCAGGCTGGCATCTTGCTGATCATCCCTGTCGCTAAGACCAGCTCCCACCCAGACAGCCTAAACCACAGAATCACAGAATGGCTGAGGTTGGAAGGGACCTCTTGAGGTCATCTGGGGCCACCTAGAGTCAGTTGCCTGGGACCATGTCTAGATGGTTTTTGACTAGAACTCTGTTTCTTCAGCCATTATCACATCGCTTTGCTGTGGGGCTTCATCCCCAGCAGTCCCTGTGCTGGCCTGGAGAGGTGAGGAAACAAATACATTTTCCAACATCACTGTCTGCAATCAAGCTGCATCAGCCCCAAGAGTCCCTGCGGGCTTCTAGGGAATTCTCCCCAGCAGATAGGCACAGCAGAGCTGTTTCCTACAACCTAGGAGGAAAACAAACCCCACACTGGTGAGGAACCCCTGTAGGCAGCAAACAAGTCATGCAACACTCATGGCATCAACACCGATGATACAGCTTCAGCAAGAAACCTACTGAGCCCTGGAGCCGGGGACTAAATCACACAGGTCTCATTTTCTTACCACAAAGCCTGTATTCCATGGTCAAGCTACAACAGTCCCAAGTATGTCGTGACTGATTGCCACCACCACAAACACGGTCACTTACAGATTCTCCAAGACAGAGAAGATGGGAGGAAGGGCAACAACTTACTTCAAACTCATCCATCATTTTGCGGATCCCACTTCCTTTCTGGCCAATGATGTAACGGTGAAGATCAAAGGGAACTTCCACCTCAATGGTGACAGGAACCAGAGCCTGCAGGGGAGGGAGCATAGTTTACCAGTTGAAAGACTTCTTCTGCCTTTCAGCTTGCCATATACTTGCCCAAAGAACCTGTTACTGAACTGAGGTACATTCCCTTGTAGTCAGATACAAACTCCAGAGGAAGAGAGTACAACTGCAAACACCAAGAATGACCTGTTGGGTGTTAAAGCATTTTTTTCCAAACAAGCAGTCTTAATCCCTGCCTCTGGGGACAGGGTGTTTTTATATCCTTGGCTTCCATCTAGCAGAGACTTGGAAAACATCACTAAAAGAGCACGGCAAGGTCTGCTAAAGCTAGAATGATTCAGCCTCAATCCAGACTCCTCCTCTTTCCAGCTGTGCTCCATAAAACAAGCATGTCACACTTTTATGGCAAGTAACTCGGGGCTGCATACAAGTTCTAGCGATTGGGAGGTCAGGCACTGATTCAAGCCGCCAGGCTAAATCACAGAGCAATCAGAGGACCCTCCTTGAGCGGTACAGACCACTTCTACAGTGATCACTTGGATCGCAACCTTGACTGAGGAGCTGTGATTACCACCACTAAAGCCTGCAGTTGGCTTCTTGTATCAGGGTGTCACCACCCTACAGGGCTAAGGGGCTTAGAAAGCCAGATACCTGCAGGGCCTCCTTTGCTGCCTCGCACTTCTCCCTGCGGCCAGAGATGATGATGATATCACACTTCTTTGGAGAGCTGGGATCTGCATCCTTTCCATCCTTGCCTTCCCCACCTTCCTCGCCATTCTCCTGCACTGCTGGCTCTGCAACAGGGGCTGGAAATATGGAAAGTCTGGTGTTAAATGCACAGAGCCTCCTCCTTGCTTGTTATCTCCCACCTTCAGATTCTCAGGCTCAGCCTGGGCTTTGCCAGGAGAGGTCAGACAGTATAGACTGCTGTGGAGGAGGTTACTCCTAGCACAGGAGCTTGCCATGGTTTAGCCTGGAATGAACAGAGTAAAAACATTCACCAAGACAGCCTCCTCCACACCTTTCTGCACAGCGTTGATATTGCCTTTGCCTGCACAGAAAAGACCTGAGCAGAGACAACAAGTAAGGCTGGCAGTTTCTTCCCCACCAGGGAAGGTGACCAGCACAGCCCTGGATGGTACAGCAGAATGGCTGGTGCTAGGCCAGAGCATCCAACAGGTCCCAGAGGTGCCAAATTCAGTACACCCAGCAATGAGAGCACAGGAGAGCAGAAAGATCTTGGTAAGCCTGCAGAGCCCTTTTTGCTGTGGTAGGTCCTTGTACTCTGCACGCTCTGAGGTGAGAACACATTCAGAACACACAGGTCTGCGTTTTTACCTCCTAAAACTCTCCCTCTTCCCAAGAGGGCAAGGTTGATGCTAAGCCCAGATTCAAGAACACTGCAAGGAACACCTGGGGTCAGTTCTCCACAGATTTTAAGTAGGACATCTCCACTGATACAGAGCATAGGCCACACTACACTAAACTCATCTGATCACCCCAACTACCACACGAACATGCATCCACGGGTATACCTGGGTTCTCCTCCCTGTCAGGGAATTTGATCTGGACACCATAGTCTCGGGTGATCTGCTGGATCCGAGATCCTTTGGGGCCCATAATGGAGCGATGGAACTTTTGTGGGATGGTGCATTCGATTGTCACTTGAGCTTCCTGTGAGAAAGCAGAGTTGCTCTATGGTGATGCAGCCTCTTTCACACCAGAGAACAGGATGCTTGTGCATAGTGAAATCCACAATGGACATAGGGAGGAGTTAGAAAAGACAACAGCTGCTGGCAGGGGAAGAACTCAAAGAATCTTTCCTCTCTCAAAGAAGTTAGCAGAGGATTTCTTAATGAAGATGGCCTCCAAGCCATGATGTTAAAAGCTTCTGAGACCAAAGCTCAAGCTCTCTATTACCATGAAGAGGAGGAAGCATTAGAAGAAAGGAAAAAGATAAGGAAGGAAAGGAAGAGAACAGGTTTGACAGTTGGCTGCTTCCAAAGGACAATACTAACAGCACAGGAAACCCCACAGAGCAACTACTGCCCAAGGCCAGGCATGGAAACGCACAGGAAGGCTCCTGTGACATCTTTTAATGTCTAGAAGTTCACCAAGGAAGGGTCTCTTATTTCCACTTCTAAAAGCAAAGAAGATGGTCAGAGGAGGCAATTCCTTCATTTTGGAGACAGCTGTCATTCCGCAGGCTGGGATCTAAAGTCTGCAGACCTTATATGTTGACAGCAAAGCTTCAGATCCCAGAACTACTATGGGACTTGTTCACAAAAAGCTTGGCTGCACAGCAGATTAAAGGAGCACACTGATGAAGCAACAAAGTATAGAAGAAACAGCTTTCCTGTGACATACCAGGTCCTCGATGATCTCCTGGATGCGTTTCTTGGCTGCCTCCACACAGTCCTTGGCTCCCTTGAGGGTGACTTTGTCACTTTGGGTGCCAGAGCGCGGGAAGCTGACCATCACACCACCATACTCATCTGCAATCTCACGCAGAACTTGCCCTCTCCGGATGACAAAGTGACGGTGGTGCTTGGGGTCAACCACCATGGAGTCTTCAACCACGTTATCCTGCCAACAGATGACAGCCAGTCAACTCTGCCTGTACTGGTGATAAGCATGAGTTTGCTGCACTCGACAGCAATCAGTTTAAAACCTCACCCTAACAAGTGACAGCAAGGAGGATTTTCTTGAGCTCCCATGAAGGGCAGCAGATGGCTTTAGGACAAGCAGGTCCTCCACACTGACTCATTACATCTTGCTACAGAGACAGGAAAGAAAGTAGAAAAAGTAGTTCATACCAGGTTCTTGATGAGGGCCTCCAACTCCTTCTGCGCCTCTTTGACAGCCTCCTCAGTTCCCATGATAGTAATCAGCTCCTGGTCTTTGTCCTCAGAGGTTGGGAAGATGATGCGGGCCCCAGTGTTGTCACGCACCTTACGGATGTTGCCACCACCCTTACCAATAAGGAATTTGTGGTACTCTGGTTTTGCACGGAGGTCCACAGTGTAACTCTTTGTTTGCTGAAAGGAGTCAGATACCCATGGAACACGTCAATATATAGAAAATACGCATCAGCATCAACAGTACGCATGTAGGTAAGCTACGTGTACCCACATACACAGTGTTGCAAGAGCAGGGTAGATGCAGCATGCTGTCAAAGTCAAAAAAGAATACAATGTCTTAAAAACACTACCTGAAAGAAGTTCTCAGGGCTGAAAAGCTCTCTACACTCAGCATGAATGGTGAGAACATGAGCAGAAAAGACTTCCCTAGGAGCAGGGTCTGACACTCACACAAGGCAGCATAACCATTTGCTAACTGACTGCTGTAAGCCAGGCAGCAGAGGCAACCAACGATCAGGAGAATGTGTTCCCATGCTGATATTAGAAAGGGTTTTTTTCTTGCTATTAAAATGACCAGTCAGTCACAACTCAGAGCAAGGTCTTGTAACCCAAAGTTCTCAAACCTAGATCTATGCAGTGAAATGGAAGAACTGGAGCTGGAATTCAGAGATCAAGAAAAAAAGTAAAGGAGATCACAGAATCATAGAATCATTTGGTTGGAAAAGACCTTTGAGATCATCGAGTCCAACTGTACCTGTCCCCGATGAAACCATACCTCTGAACACCTCATCTATCCATCTTCTAAATACCTCCAGGGATGAGGACTCCACCACTGCCCTGGGGAACCCCTTCCAATCCCTGAGAACCACTTGAGGCCATTTCCTCTTGTCCTGTCACTTGTTCCTTGGTTGAAAACCCATCTCTCTACACCTTTCTTTCAGGTAGTTGTAGACAGTGATAAGGTCTCCCCTCAGCCTCCTTTTCTCCAGGCTAAACAACCCCAGCTCTGTCAGCCGCTCCCTGTAAGACTTGTTCTCCAGCCCCTTCACCAAGCCAGTCTGGAGAAGTGTGGATGCCCAATAGCATTCAAGCCACAGGAGTCTTAACCCTTTGAGTTTGTCCCCAGCCTGGGCAAAGAACAATTACAGCCAGTTCTTCTACCCATAGGGGAAGAATTCATTGTCACACGATGGAAGCAGTTTCCTTCTAATCATTCACACTGTACTCAAATCCCTCAAAAGAGGATTAGGCTGTCTGATGCCAGAGGCTTCCAGCAGGCAGAGGTGATCACTTCAACCCCTGAAAAGAAACAGCTGGCCAAAACAATCTGCTCCTTCCCCTATGAGACAAGGCTCACCTTCTCCTCTGCCAGGTGCAGCAGCTGTTTCTTGGCTTTCTCCACATCCTGGGCTGGGCCCCTGATGGTCACGGTGTCGCTGCCAGAGCCCTCGGTGGGGAAGTGGATGTGGACTCCACCACACTCCTCCATGATGGAGCGGATCAAGCGGCCTTTGGCGCCAATGAGGGAATTGTGCAGTTTAGAAGGAATAGAGACCTCCACCTCTGTGATGTTGGCCTAAGAGAGGACAGTACCTGGCTGTTAGTCAAACTGCAGAAATGTGTTTGCACCCACTCTGCCTACCCTCCAAATCCCACACTGCCGGTAGCTCTACAGAGCTCTGTGTGTAAGAAATGCCTGACCAGAGGGGTTTGAGACCAGCTACTCCCAACATGAGCAGCCACAAACTTGGGTGTAAGAATCAAGAACAGACTGACACATGTCTCCTTCCTGCCCTCCCCCACTACAAGCACTTCTTGTGTATTTTTGTCTTCTAGTAAAATTTTAAGTCCCTCATCTACAACACGTCAGTCACTTCACTTACCAGCTCCTTCTGGATGGCAAGAATTCTGTGGCGAGCAGCCTCACAGTTTGCTCTCTTGCCTGTGATAATAATTGTCTCCGAGTTGCTGTTCTCTGCTGGGAGATCAATTTTGGTGTTGCTTTCTTCACGGATCTGCCACAAAGGGGAAGGAAAAAAAAAAATCATCTCAGAGGTGTCCCATGTTGGAAAAAAGCCCTCGGAGGTTATATTGGACATCACCAATAAGCAGAAGAGAGCAGCAAGTGGGATGTAGCTTGCAGGAAGTGACCATAATGAGCACTGGAGATCGGAAAGATATCTCACCTTCTTGATGTTGGCACCTCCTTTCCCTATGATGTTCTTGTGGAATTGTTTGAAGATGGGGACAGAAATAGAAAAGCTGTTTTCAACCTAAGGGACAAAAGAAGGGAGAACTGAAGATTACACTGTCATGGCAAGCGAGGCTCTGTCCCAGGAACTAGATAAAGAAGCTTTTAACAATAGGCTTAGACCCAAGGAAGTCCTCTATACAAGAGATTTGCAAGAATAAGTAAAGCCAAGTACCTTCCTCTATAGCCCTTAAATAATAGGTACTACACCCCTGCTCCAATCCAGCCAGAACAATGTCCACAGCTCCCTCATTTTGAGGTGCTTCAGCCCTAGCCAAGCCAGTACAGTCTGGCTTTATTCCAAGGTTACTCAGGCAGGAAAGAGAGAAGAGCAGACAGAAGTCCCCCTTACCAGGTCTGCCACCATCTTTTGCATGTACTTGGTGCACTTCTCCACCTCATTTTTGGGACCTCTGAGTTGGACGATGTCACTCTTGTGTGCAGGGTCTGGGAAGTTGATGATAACCTGCAGAAGGTGGTCATTTATAGTCAACTCAAGCAAATGCAAGAATTGCTGTGTCAGACACATGCAAAGGTTGGGAGGATCCTATGCATCCCCTTTCCCAATTGGAAATGGGTAACCATGTTAGCAGCCTCTGGCCAGAATAACTATCTTCTCACACATAATACAAAGCCACTAAATTTATGGCTTCGGTGACAATGTGTCTACTACCCAAGTAGGAAATATCCCCTCTGGATTCCTCATCTCCTAGAAAGCCTTACCTCTGGGAATTTCTCCCGGATTTCCCGGATCCGCTCACCCTTCTGCCCAATAATGGTCCGGTGGAATTTCTGCTCAATGATTAGGTCC
>NW_010318537.1:0-12009 GCF_000700745.2 Antrostomus carolinensis | reverse complement strand
GAGCCACATACTTTGACTTACCAGTTTGCTGCCAGCATTGTCCCTCTTTTCTTCTCTAGACAAAATTCACTCTAGACTGACAGAGAAGGGGTATCCAAGGGAATAGAGGAACATAATGTGAAGGGGAACTCACACTTGTGATGAGATCCAAGTGCTCGGTGGGTAAAGGGCACACTCTCGCACCAGAAGGTTACAAGGGAACGTAAGAGCCCAAACTCTGCAGCCTCCCAAGCATCACATCCCACTCACCATACGGGAAGCGAGTTCCAGCAGCTCTTTCTTGGCCTGTTGGACCCCCTGTGGGTCTCCTTCAATTCTGATCAGGTTGCTCTTCTCATTGTCCGGGGGAATGCGCACCGACACCTTGTAGAGGTCCTTAATCCTGTTAACTTCAAGGCAAGGACTGTGGTGACCCAGTCTGCTAGGCCAAGATGTGGAAGCAAGGTACCTCGATTTTCACTGCTTAGAGGCTGTTTAAGAAGTAAACCAGCCCCTGAGAAGGGGCCAGTGGGGTGGGGTTGAAACAGAGGGAAGTGCCTCTTCACCCTGGAGTTCAGCAAGAGCAGATCTGTGCCACACAAGAACCTGTACAAGTAAATACTTTGGCATCTACAGAGCCAATTGTTTGCTTGCCACAGTGAGGCATCTCTTTCTTCCCCAAACAGCATCACATTTAGATCACATGATCATTCATTTCTAATCCCAAATTCTTTTTAGGGGAAAACCACACCAAGCAGATTTCCACCACCCCCAATGAGCTGTTAAAATAGAATTCACACAGAGCAACTTCAAAAAAAAAAAAAGAAAAAAAAAAAGACAATTTTTCAACAACAACAAGAAAATTTCCTCCAGTACACGGCAAAGACATCTCCCCATTGTTCAATCTCCCAAGATACTTTTACATTAAAGCCGCCCCAACGCCTCACTGCCCATTTATCTCCTTGTGCCAACACCACTTCAGAAGAGCAGAGGAAATGTCACGGAGACAGCACACTGGATGAGCTACAGAGCCCTTGACATGATCTCCTAAATACAGAGAGTCCGAGCATAGGAAGGGAAGGACTAGCCAGGCACTCCACTTACTGTTAGCTCCATTCTTGCCAATGAGGTGTCGGTGGAATTTGTGGTCAACGTTGATTTCTGCATAATCCATCCGGTTGATCTGTAAAGAATCATATAGGGGTAGGGTAGGCCACCACTTCTCCTGTTTTGTGCTCTAAGTAACTGCCTATTGCCAGCACTGGCACTGTCACTCCAGTAGCCAGCTACAAGCACTCCTGCTATTAAGCAGAGCAGAAGTACTCCTCTGGTTCGAGTTAAGAGCACTATGCTTGTGAAACGTTTAAAGGGACTTATATGCCTCTCCAGCTACGACTGAAAGAGAATCTTTCCTTCTCTGCATCTAAAGATTTAAGACCTGCTGCTAATTTTTTAAGAATGCTATGAACAAGTTTCATAGCCAAGAGTTTCCTCCATCTGACACACAACTTGTCTTCTGGAAGTTCTATTAAGCATGTCAAGACATCATCTCATCATCTCTGCTCTGTTGCCCGTTCTTCCCCCACTTTCTTCTTATGTACTGAAAATAGTAACACCAACTTACCAGATCCTTGACCATGACTTCAATCTGTTCCTGAGCCACATTCACATCTTCTGTAGGTCCTTCCAAAGTGATTTTATCCTCTCCTTCAGTGAATTCGATGTGAACCTTGAGACACAGCAACAAATCCAGTAAGAATTTTCCAACATACAAGCCAGGTCGATGCTGTCATCAGGCCTACACCATCAATCCCTACCACTGAGAGACAGTTCCCCTCCCACAAAGTACACACATCACTCCCCTGGTTTCAGAAGTAGGCAACTTACAATTTGGGCCTAGACTCCAAGGCTTTGGTGCTGGAGTCTGCAAGGGCTTTGGAGAAGTTACTCACCTAGCCCTTCTCTAGATATCATCTAACTCACCAGAGAGAAGCCTTGGTGAAATCAGCATTTGCAAGTATCCTACTACATCAATTCTTAAAATACTACCATGTAAAGCTTCCTCTGAAGGGCCTAACCCACAAGAGCAACATAGGATGAGTAGCGTTTGCAGCAGTAAAAGTGAGGCTCCCTTAATATTAAGATCTGTGTCACTTCCTCCCTGGTTTTTACTCATGCTAGAATACATTCCTCTCTTCTAGTGAGTGATCTGAAATAAACCATCTTGTACATCAGAGGTTGTTAAGCTAACCAGCTCATCCTACCTTTGGCATCTGCTGAGTTATTTTGGCCAGGTTTTGTCCTTTCTTTCCAATAATGAAACGATGAAGCCAAGAGGGGGCAGAGACCGAGGAGACGGTAAAACTGTTGGCCTGAGAGACAGAAAACCAGAGCAGCTGTTTGATGCACAGATTGGAAGAGGTCTTCACAAAAATTCAGTTCCAGTTCCCGTGTCACACCCTCAGTATTGACTTCTAAGCTGCATCTCTAACAGCCCAAGAGACCACCTCCCCTACACCTGTCAGTGCTCATGGATGGATCTTCATGGGACTTTCAAAGAAGGCCTAGCCCACCTCATCAGTACCTTTGCATAGACTTCAGTCAATGCTTGCCCAAGCTTTTCAGGCTCGCCTCGCAGTATCACCGTCTCCGAGCTACTGTCAGTGGGTGGGATCTCGACAGAGACTCCAGTTTTCTCCAAGATCTCCTGCAGGGAGTTCCCCTTGGGGCCGATGACATACTTGTGCTGGGACTTCTTCACCTCCACGGCAATGGTAGTAGTCTTCTTTTTCTGTAGGGGCAGAGGCACTGGGACATCAATCACAACGGGGCAAGAAAGGACAAGAGCGAAAGGAAGAGGCACAAGATCCAGTGAAACTCTGCACCCAGGAAAGAGCAAAGCAAAGGTGAGCACAGTGGTTTTGCAGTACCCTAGCATCCTTTGGGCCTCTGCTGACAGAAAGCCTTGTGCTCAAAACTTCAACCAGTGTTCTGTGTCAAGCTCCCTGGGACACTACATGGAAGACACTGTATACACACACACTTGCACAACAGGGCTTAAGCCCAGCTGTTCCCCAGGCAGTGCTATAATGCAACACCATATAGGCTACAAGGCTCCAAGATGATTGTCTCTGTTGAAATCCAGCCTGGCACAAATACAGATCTAACCATGAGGAAAAATATCCCAACAACACACACAACAAGGATATTCACAGTGATGTTGGCTGGGGAAAATCAACTGGAGTGAAATTCACTCTTCAACAACTTCTACTTATACAGAAACTATGATACTGTCAGCTGGCCACAACTGTAGACTTCACCCTTCCTTCCTCAGTAGCACCTGTGCGAACAAGAGCCAGGGGGGCTCTTGTGGTGTGCTAATTCCCATGACACAGGAAAGCGAGAATTCTGTCACCTCCCTGGTAGTAGCACTCCAAGTCTCACTCTGCTGAGTGAGGTAAGATCCAGGGCCATATACTGCAATGGCTGCTAGGCAGAGCTGACATGAGAAGGATGCAGCAGAGGGATGCACAAAAGTAGAACATGAAGGGAAGAGGGACTATGAGCAGGTGGGAGGAAGATGGGATTCTTTATAGATCATCCATACCTTCTCCTCATAGATCTTCTTAACACGAGCCACAGCCTGGGCTAGCTGCTCCTTTTCTCCTGTGAAGACTATCTCTGTCTTGTTGACACTGGGTGGAGGAATGTTGATGCGTGTCCCTGTGTCCTGCATGAGCTCGCTCACCAGCTTGTTGTAAGGGCCAGCAATGAAGGGGTGGTACACCTTCTCCACGTCCAGCCGCTCCACAGCACGCTTATCCTGCAAGAGCCCAGAACAGACCTCGGTGGGAAATGCCCTCCATATTACAGTCTCCACCAGACACAGCTAAGTTCCCAGTGCTGTCTTGCTTGACACTCTGGCCCAAGCACCCTTTTCAATTTGTAGGCTCCATCCCCTTCAACCTACAAATACTGCTGTTGGTGATTTATGATATTCACCTCTGTTATCTCCTGCCTTATCTCAGCTGGCACCTAATAAGGTTCACTTCAAAGAGGAAACACCCTTACCTGACTTCAGAGATGGACAAAATGGAGAAACAGAAGTTGAATAACCCAGCAGTGGTGCTCATACAGCCAGTGGCACAGTATAAGTCTCCATTCAGACTAATATATTAACCACTGACTGTGGCCATGGTGGCTACAAACATCTAATAAACTATGAAGAAGCAAAATGGCTGTGAGGGATCACAGTACTGAAGTACCTGCTCAGCAGAGATAAGCAGGATCTCATGTCGGGCCTTCTCAATCCCTTCTTTAGTGCCGGTGATCTTGATCTGGTTGCTGGGGTCATCCGGGCGGGGGATCTGGATTTTGGTTGCAGTTTTGAGTTCTAGGTCCTGCAGCTTCTCGCCATTCTTTCCGATGACAAAACGGTGGTGCTCCTTGGGGATGGCAACTGTCGCTGAAGCCTGTAACACAGGAACCAAGCATCTGTAAGAACCCTTGCCTGCACTGGCAGATCAACAGGAAAAGAGACAGGGAAAGCAAGTTAGATGCTGCTTAGAGGTACCACTGAGGAGCAAACACAATGCCCTCCTAGAACGTTCTGTCTGAGGACTGATACTGTACCAGAACAGTTGATTTATGGTGCCTGTATACCAGGAGTCTAAAACCCACCTTCTCCTCCAGACCTTGAATTAGCAAAGGTCTTTAGGCACAGAAGAGGAGGTGCCTATCTTCTGGTGTAAGACACCGGAGTAGTATGAGACAGCAACTGAGCTGATGGCTCATGGGTGGAGTTTATCTGAACTCTAAAATCTGCTGCCAAGGCTACAGAGAACAAGACACACAGCCTGACTCCTAGGAAACAGAAATTCTACACCAGAAACCTATTCCAGCAGGCAGACAGCTAGGAGATGCTTACTGCTATTAAGTACTAAGGTGTTTTCAATGTAGCACATGCTGTTCCTGGGACTGCTTCTAGAAGGTTCCTCTTGGAAAAGAGGTCCCAAAAGCTTCTCTCAATCTACCACTAAAGGGCTAGTTTGTAACAGATTCACAGCTTCTTCCCTTCTTTACTGACCTGGTAGTTTATGATTGCTACCATGCACTCGATGCTGTGAATATGTAAGTACTAACTATAATTAGACACTTAGCATTCAAGTGACACTGGGGGAAAAAAAAAAATTAAAAAAGATCACTTAGTGTGACTCTTCAACTCTGTGTCTCTGTACTGAAGCCAGCCAAGCCTAGGAGAAGTTGGGAATACAGACACACCTTCAGACCTGGGGCCAGGGCAGTAGGAGGGATATTTGAGGACAGTGGGTCATAGATCTGTGACAGTATGACCTGAACTATTTTTTCAGATGCATATTATGTAGGGTTTGTCCCTTTCTCTTCCCTCTGGCAGGGTATGACACTTGGGCTGAACAGCACTAAGCAGACATGGTATTAAGTTTTGCAGTAACTACCTGTGACATTACACTTTAAAACACGCTATAAGACCCAGCCGTGGTATATCCTAACAAGAACTACCATCTTCATTATAAACTTCAGAATCTGAAGATAAAAATCAAAACCTAGAGGACTGAATGGAGAAGCAACTGAAACAACGAGACTGTGCTCATTGTGTGGTTTGAGTTACACTAGTCAAAACCCTGACTTGAAGCTTTCAGCTTTTGGTAGGACTTCCTCTTCTCTACTCTTCTTTCTCCCATCCTTCCACATTCCCCTCTGAAGGACTTCAGAGAAAGCACAGTCCCATTCTCACACACTGCTAGCTTTGTGTGAGGGGCCTGCACCCCCTCTGGCACCAGCACCTCAGCACAAAGTCACTGTTTGCAATTTAAGTGTTCAGAGATTGCAGACCCCACCCTTCATGCAAAACCACGGCCTGTAATTAGCTTTGAACCCTATTTTAAGCCTCATTTCCATTCCAAATTGCCAATTGTGTGCTTTGAAAATACATGTTAAAGTTGAATTAGTCATCTAATAACACCTCTTTGGCTTATAAGCACACATGCCCAAGGGTCTCAAAGCATTTGCGAGTCTTGGGGAAGAGCAAAGATGAAGTGAGAAACAGTTAGATGGCCTCACCTGAGTCTGAAGCCGAGCGACAATCTCCTTCCGAGCCTTCATGACTGCTTCCAGCTTGCCAGAGACCATGATGGAAAGGCCCTGGTCCTTTGCGAGAGACAGCTCCAGGTGAGCTCCTGTCTTCTGCATGATGTCAAGGCAGATCTTGGCCTGCTCGCCTTCTCCAAACTGATTCATGTCCTTGTATTTCCTCTCCTCCAGTGGCACATGAAACACCTGCTCAGCCACAGGACAGATAAAAGAAGGGCAGAGCAAGCAGTCAGTACACTTTTGATGCCAGTGCCTCCCTCTTCTTGCCATCCAGGACTTTACTGGCATTCCAGTTCCCAGGTTTGTGCAACCTATCAGCCATTCCAGTGGAGACACCAGCTGTGACCAGGGAAAGCATGAGAGGGCTGCAGCAGGCAGTCTGTCTCACACTGGGGTGTGCTCCTAAACCACTGCAGGAAGGCAAACGCGCTAAGCTAGAGGGGGAATACTTTAATCGATTAGTGCCTGAATTCTACAATCCTCCCTTCAGGCATGCTCCAGCTTTCTGTGGAACAGGGATGCAGAGCATTTTTCTGGACAGTTTTCCAGCACACCCCTTCTTTCCAGAGCAGCTCTCAGCTGCAGTCCTCCTCGTGCCCCAGGATAAAGTTCAGCGAAGAGGCTGTCAATCTGACACACTAAGGATTTCATACTCCAGGGAAAGCTTCACTTCACCTAGTTTTTGGAGGGAGGAAAAGGAAGGAGATAAGACACCCACTCCCACCAACCTGAGTGATGACAGAAGCCTTTATTGGTCGGATTTTGCTCCAGGGCCCAGCAGGTTCCTGTGCAGCTTCCAAACATGGTGCTTTCTCAGGGAGCGGAGGGAAGGCTTCCTTGTAAGTTGGAGGATCATTCTCTTCTTCAGAGTTTAAAGCTGTAACTGGGGTGAAGCAAACAGGGTAAATGAGATGCTGTCCCTGCAGAAATGCCCCTATTCATAGTGCAATTGTATTTAGGCACCACTAACAAGGGAGAGTAAATGACTTGTCCACTACTATTAATCCTGTTACAGTTATGCTTGTGGAGCAGCCAAGTCTGGAGCACAACTGACCTCAGCACAGCACAGGCTGCAGCAGATGCCATGAGCCTTGTCTGAGCTGGCACTACGGATGCAGAAAGTAAACGTTCAAGTGAATGGTGGCAGAAGACAGCACATTACTGCCAACTTTGTCAAGAGAGGCTTAATTCAGGGAGGCAGGCTGAGCAGAAAGAATTGAAAGGAACAGAGCAAGGCTGCAGGTCAGAAGGGGATAAGACAAACATACGCCCACGAGGAAGGCAGAGAAGCGCTATAGTTAGGGCAGAGTCCAGGGAAAGCCTGTATGTTACGTTTGACTCAGTTGTGCACTGGGGTGTGCCAAGTAGGCCAGCTTGTAGCTGCAGGATGGGTGTTGAAACCCATCAAGTGAGTCAGTTAATATAGTTCTCCTGACTTTTCCCAGCACCTGGCTGAGCAAAGGATGGAAACGACAGCCCAACACACCAAGCCCACGAGGCTCTCTTGTAGCCCAATGCCCTGCTCTTGCCTGCGCTGCATCCCACAGTTGACAGCATCACTAGCCAGAGCTCTGTGGAGATCTGAGGCTTGACTCCTCCTGGCCCTGCACTGTGCAGCATCACCACTGTGCTGCTGGTGGTGAAAAGCCAGAGTCTGGCAAGCCACCAATCTAGGAATGGAGAATGCAACGTCTGCACACTTGTGGGGAATGGGACGCATGGAGTGAGCTTGGGTAACAGCAACGAACCTCGCCTGTGCAGTCTGTATGTAGAGGCACATCACAGGAACTCAGCTGTGTTTTCTCACCTTTCACCTGCTGCTGAGCCAGGCCGCTGCGGTGTTCAGCGAAGCTCTCCTGGGTCAAAACTGCCACGGAGCTCATTGTCGACTTCCCACCCACACACAATCCGGGTATGCCACTGGAAGAGACAGAGGTGGCAGTGCTAGTACCATTCAAAATGCACAAAAGTCTCTCCAGGAAGATAAAGTATGTGTTACTGAGCACTTGGACAGTCAGCCTCTTGGAAAGCACCTACAGTGCCAGTTAGCTGCCCCATTCTCCTGCCAAACTAGACAGGAACTCAGGGGGGACATTTCCTCACAGCACAGTGGTCACCAAAACCAGAGCTGCTCACTAAGAAGGCAGAGGATGTGCAACCTAAGAAGGTCACTGGAAAGGGGGACACTAGGAGTTGTTAAAGCATACTCTAATTAATCTATCCATTATTAATGGCCTGCAGTTTTTAAATGAGGATCCAAAGGTCTGGACAGTCAGTCCAAGACCATTGTATAACCCTGGAGAGAAAACAAAAAGGGCCCAGGATGCTGTCTCTTCCTGAAAAAGACTTATTTGGATGCCTGAACTCCTGCTGACTTAGGGATATGCTCAGAAAGCCACTCTGATAAGCAAGCTAGCAACAGCAAGATCTTGGCTCTCCCAAAATAAGAACTTACCAGCTAAATGGTCAGTAGCCAGAGAGTCCGTCCTGTAAGCTGCCCGTTTGTCAGCCTGCCAGCTTTTGCTTTATAAGAGGAAAAAATAAAATTAAAAAAAAAAAAATGTGATTGCTGCAAGACAACAGGAAAACATGACACCCATTACTGTAACTTTCAAGAGCACCACCTGTGCTGTTTCAAACTTGCACCCTATCCAAAATGTTCTCCCACTGAGTCACATCTCACCACACTTTACCTGTCACGTTTTACTAGAGCTACAAACACCACCACTATCTACTTAAACCTCACAGCAGAAAGCCTGAAGTAGCTACTCTTTCATCACACTGGCTACAAGAGCAACCATTCGGTATCAGGCAAAAATACAGTCAATTGATAACAGATGTGCAAGATAGACATGAAATTTCAGGGTTGCAAGCAAGAGCATCAACATCGAGTCAGAGGAGACTAACAACCTGAAAACCTGCCAACAACACTGCCATCAGTCAGAAGTTAGGAATGTAGTTTAGTGGAGCTTGGGTGAATCAACATAGATGTCCTCACAAACTACGGCAAACACGCAGGGCTATCCACACACAGCCACTGGTCACTCCACCTCTTCATTTTTTATTGTAACAAGACCAAGCACCAGGCACTGAACTCTGTCTCTAGGCCTAAGTCTGCAGGTTAGAAGAATAAAAACCAAGCAGGTTTACATGGACTATTTTAAACGTGTACACGAAGTGGAACCAGGAAAAAAAAAAATATACTGTTGGTGGGAGCTTTACATCTCCTGTATCTGGATCTGCAGATTTACTGAGAAAGTGTTTAGGAATAGATGCAAAAATGTAAAAGCTAGTACAGTACACAGTCTGACAGATGTACACCAATTCCCTGCACCTGGAGTCCTCCCCAGCGGTTACGTGTGCTCTTGCAGGGCTTGCAGTCTCCTAAAATCCAATGCCTCTGGCTCATGGGATGAAGGGCCCCTCTCCCACACAAACCCTGCAGCACGACTCAGACTGGCTTCTGTAAACTCACAGTTGCCATTTCTGAGCTTCCAATGGGCCAGAAAAGGCTCCCAAAACAACAGTGTCGCTGATGTGGGGTCTCACATCACGCTTACAGTGTGACACAGCAAGGGAAGGTGACAGTGGCAGAAGGAAAGGAGGGAAGAAGGAGGAGAGGACTGCAGCTGGGCCACACAGGCCTGATCCATACCTCAGTGAAAGCCAGAGCGTTCTCTACTTCAACCTGCCTCTTATCAGGCACAAGGCAACGCCACCTGTGCAACAGAGCTAATGTTGCAATTAATACTGTAATGACCTGCCACTGCAAGGTGGCAGCTACCAGGACAGCAGCCAGCCGTGCTGCCTGAAGCACAGCTGCTGGTACACTGTGGCTAGTAATCCCATCTCAGAGAAATACTTGAGCTCTCCTCACTGGCTGTGCTTACGCCATGGTGTAACACATGGTTACATGTCCACAGTACATGGCTGCGTGGCTCAAGCTGCCACAGAGCCAAGGAACGCGCATTAGCGGCACGGCACTTGTCCCAGACTGTTTCAGCACAGCCTGCAGACTCAGCCAGTGGCTCCTCCAGCCCGTTGGGTGGCTATCAAGCATGCCACCGCTGCACGGCAAGCCGCAAACAGGAACGAGGGCAGGAGCTAGAAGCATCCCAGACATCACAAGCAGCTGCCAAGGTCTGTCTAGAGCCTTGCTAGCGGCACGGATGTGCTTATAACTCCCGTTTCTCAAGAAAGCACCACCTGGCTCATCTTGCATGTGCTCTGCTCCTTAGAGGAGGAGGAGGGTAAGAATGAGAAGTCAGTGAACTACACCCAATATAGCGCCTGCCCGCCAGTCATGACCTCAAGGCACAGCTGCTGGTTTCACTGTGTCCACACCAGCTGCAGTGATCTCCCTTGCAGCCTCCATCTCAGAGAGCAGCCAGATATTCAAAGAGAAATCGAAGGGCTGCATTTATCCGTATGAATTTATGCTTCATCACCCATACAGCAAGCTATGAACAAATGCACTTCATCTCCTGTAACCTCAAACATCTGGAATATTGTAGGCCTCAGGGATTCATCTCTGGCCAAAATCAGGGGCGACCATCAGAATGGTATTTTAAACATAGCGTCAAAACCAACAGCTCAAGTGTCACGTTTGGAGCCTCCGCCTCCTTGGTCATGAAACTAAGGTTACAGCTACATCACGCAAGTGTGTGGCTGACTGGGGCAACAGGTTTTAAACTGCCTACTTTATACACCGTCTGTAGCACTGGTTTGTGTGCTGAAAGAAGTTTCAGAAGTCTAGAGTGCACTTAAAATAAAGAGAATGAAATAATCCTAAAAATAACCTCCAGCAAGGGCCAGACCTAAACCACATGGGAAACATTAGTATGAAGAGAAACAAAAGCAAAGTCATGAGTTACACTGCCAATACAATCAGTAATTATGGACAGAAACGGCAGTTACAGGTTATTTAAAGCTGTACTTAATAAAAATATTAGCATTTTGTTAATGGAGGTAATTAAAATCAGATGCAGCTAGAATGGCACACAGGGTTGGGCTGGTGGTGGCAGCCACTGTCCTCAGTTCAGGCAGGGCAGGGTGATCTCTTGGCAGATGAGTGGTCACACAGGAAAACATTTGCTTTCCAAAAACCATTGGGCTCTCTGCATCCAGTTCTGGTGTCCCCAACACAAGAGAGACATGGACTTGTTAGAAAGAGTCCAGAGGAGGCCACGAGGATGATGCAAGGGCTGGAGCACCTCTCCTATGAGGACAGGCTGAGAGAGTTGGGGCTGTTCAGCCTGGAGAAGGCTCCAGGGAGACCTTCCAGAAGCCCTGCAGTACCTGAAGGGGCTCCAGGAGGCTGGGGAGGGACTTGGGACAAGGGCAGGGAGTGACAGAACAAGGGACAATGGCTTGAAACTGGCAGAGGGGAGATTGAGATGAGATGTGAGGAAGAAATTCTCTGCTGTGAGGGTGGTGAGACACTGGCCCAGGTTTCCCAGAGAAGCTGTGGCTGCTTCTTCCTGGCAGTGTTGAAGGCCAGGTTGGATGAGGCTTTGCTCAACCTGGTCTAGTGGAAGGTGTCCCTGCTGATGGCAGGGGGGTTGGGACTGGATGAGCTTTAACCCACCTGGATGCTTTTCTATGTGATCTCATTTAGTGGCAGGGGGTTGGACTGGATGATCTTTCGAGGTCCCTTCCAATCCCCAACACTCTGTGATTCTGTGTGTCTTCCAACCCAAACCAGTCTGTGACTCTATAAATGCCCAGGCCCTGCACACAGGCAGACAGCTGCTGCGCAGCAGGACGAGGCCCTTCCCTTTGCACTGATTCCTGGTGCAGTAGATCCGAGAGCACAAAGTGACCAGTGCCTCGGCACAGCCAGACCAACACCTGCCCCATGCCCGGTATTTGATCTTCCACCGCCCCGTGTCCCGCCACCTC
>NW_010318536.1:0-1808 GCF_000700745.2 Antrostomus carolinensis | reverse complement strand
GGGATGGAGCAGGCAGTGGTGTTGCGGTAACACCAGAGACGTGTGCTGGGGCTGCAGCACTGCTGGCGCGAGCGCCATGGGTGAAGATGGCCCAGCGTGATGTCCCCAAGCGATGGTTGGTGATGTCTCTGAGCGATGGGTTCTGATGTCACCGAGGGTTGGAATGGGATGTCACTGAGCGATGGATTGTGACCAGGCATCCCTCACAGCTTATATCCGGCGAGCCTCAGCCAGCCGGCTCGTGCCTGCACTCCAGCTGAGTGAGTTGGCGAGGTTTGGAGTGTTGAGCGAGGACTTGGTGCTGGTGGTGCGCTCGGGGAGTTGCTTCTTGCAGTTCTCGGTGCCTGACCCCAGAGCCATTGGAGGATTTTCCCCAGCCCTGCCAGGTGCAGGCAGCCAGGGCACCCAGGAGGCACGCTTGTAGCAGCAGTGGTGAACTGTGAGGGGACAGCTCACCCTGGGGAGCTGGGGAGGGTTTCCTTCTGAGGGACCTGGGCATTTCTGCCAGCCCTCCCCAGGACAGCCCATGACCGCGGCCTCTCTTCCCTTTCTTGCGTGACACCCACTGCTGCAGCGCAGGTGAGCGGGAGCGTCTTGACATCCCCAGCTCCCCCCAGCCCACCGCAGCGCGTGGAGACCATGGCCACGGAGATGGAAGACCGCTGTCCCATCTGCCTGGACAGCTGGGAGGAGGCCAGCTACGTGACACCATGTCTCCACCAATTCTGCTTCGCATGCATCCTGCGGTGGGCAGAGAGCAAGCCCGAGTGCCCCCTCTGCAAGAGGAGGATCCTGTCCATCATTCACTCGGTGCGGGCGGACGACGACTTTGAGGAGCACGTCGTCACACCATCTGCAGCGTCACCAGTCGTCATCCGCCAGGCAGGAGAAGCTCCTGGTCGCCCAGCTGCCCCACGCTCTGCAGCAGCAGCAGGACGACGTGTGGAGCACCAGCTGCCCGGGGCTCCTCTGGGTGGCCTCCGGCCCAGCACCTGGGCATCCCTTTTCCGGGACCACCCAGCTCTCCTGCAGCCCCTTCTGGCCTGGGTGCGCCAGGAGCTGGGCCTGATCTTCGAGCACCGGCGTTCGCGGGCAGACATAGTGGAGGACCTCGTCACACCCCTCCTGGTCCTCTTTGGGCTGGATGAAGAGATGCTGGTCCAGCTGCTGGGGGCCTCCCTCCAAAACCACACGGCGACATTTGTGCACCAGCTCATTGATGTCGCCGTGCAAAGGTGCAGCGGGGAGGCCCGCCGTCTGCTGGGCCTGGAGGACAACCATGTTTTTTTCAGGAGGGCAGCCCCGTGGCTGCCCCCCATCCTGCTGCCTCCCGAGGAGGCTCTCCCACCCCTGGCCTAGCCCGCTCCAGCAGCCCGGAAGGCACCAGCGAGGACGACCTCCCCAGCCCCTCAGCAGCTGCCCTTCGGGGGAGTCCTGGCAGCCCTCTCTCTGCCCCCGTTCCGATCCCCGGGGAGGATGAAGAGTCCCAGGAAGAGCCCGAGGAGCCTGAGGAACAGCCATCCACCTCCAGCCGGGACAGGGAACGCTCCCCGGGGCACCCACGGCGACCCCCGAAGAGGAGGGCCGGCAGCCCCGAGGCCTCTTCTCCAGCCAAGAAGAGCCCACCCCACCGGCAGCACTAGAAGAACGTCCCCGGCGCTGCCGACACCAGGGTGGGCCAGCAGCCGGGGCATGTGCTGGCCCTCAAGGGCTCCCGGCCCTCTGAGTCCGGTTCTCAGGCAGCGAAAGAAAATAAAGGCCTGAAAACTGCAGCAAGAGTCTGGGTGTCACTGGCGGGGGAGGGGGCC